>NC_080386.1:80522716-80722856 GCF_014773155.1 Arachis stenosperma | reverse complement strand
CAACCTTGATTTTGAGAAGTGGATGCTCCCTCAGCTTGAGAGGAGAGCTTTTGGCGTTTCATCTCTTGGAGTTCACGCCCCTGCTTCTCTTGCTCCTTCAGCAATTTGCAGAGCATGCAGTTCTGATTCTGCGTTCTTCCTTAAGTTGCTCCATAGTTTCTTGCAACTTGGTGATAGATGCTTCTAGGCTGGCCCAGTAGCCAATTTCAGGAAATTCAGGGGGGAACTCCTGCCCCTCCTTTTGATAGAGTTTTCTTGCACTTGTCCTTCCATTGACTTCTTGTGATTGGATGTTCATGGGTATGATTCATCTACTCCCATCTTCACCCCGCCTCTTTACAGCAAGGAGATCAAGCTTGGGTAAGCCAGTTTGGCTTCAGTGGAATTTTTATTTGCAATTGTGTAGATCTCACAGGCAATCACATGATGAACCTCCACTTCTTTTCCAAGCATAATGCAATGAATCATCACTGCTCTCTTGATGGTAACCTCAGAACGGTTGCTAGTGGGCAGTATGAACGCCCAATAAAGTCTAGCCACCTCTTGCAATTGGTTTGAGGTCTCCCCTCTTGAGTTGGTTTGGAACACCCTTAGAATTGTTATCCACTTAGTTCCAGGGAGGCATATGTCCTCTAGAACTTGATCCAACCCTTTATCTACTCTCACCATTCTCCTATTAAAGGAGTCAGGATCATCTTGCAGTTGAGGTAACTTGAAGATTTCTCTTATTTTGTCCAGATGGAAGTACATAACTTTCCCTCTGACCATGGTTCTGTAGTATGGTAAGCGGTTCCAGTCATTCCTGCTTATCTGTCAGCCACAGATTTGAGTAGAATTCCTGAACCATGTTCCTTCCAACCTTTGTCTCAGGATTGGTTGAACTTCCCATCCTCTGTTTCGAATTTGCTCTTGGATCCCCGGATATTCATCTTCTTTCAGATCAAATTTAACTCCGGATCACTGACCTCAGACCCATTATTTTGTGATAATGGTCTTCATGTTCTTTAGTTAAGAACTTCTCTTATTCCAAAATTCTTTGGATTAGTCTCTTTCTTTCCTCTTAAATTGGTTTGTTTTCCCTTAGGAGCCATGATCTTGATGAATCTTGGCTTAGTGATCACGGAAAGCACACCAAACTTAGAGGTTTGCTTGTCCTCAAGCAAAGAAAAGAGAGAGAGAGGGGGAAGAGGAAATTCGAATGGTGTGGTGGAATGAGGAGCCAAACGTATTTATAAGGTGGGGAGGGGAGTTTTCAAAAAAAAGAGAAATTTGAAAGGAGATTTGAGAAGATTTGGAAAGAAATTGAGAAAAGGGTGAAATTTTTGAACAATGTTTGGAATTGATTTGAAATAAATTTGAAGAATGGTTTTGATTTTTGAAGATTTGAAAGTTAATGATGATTGAAGTGTGATTTTGTAGAAAAGTATGGGTGAGAAAAGGAAAGTTTTGAAAAATTTGATTTGAAAACAAAATTGTGGTCCCCCCACCTTGCTGGCGTTAAACGCCCAGAATGGCACCCATTCTGGCGTTTAACGCCCATTCGTTGCCCCTTTTGGGCATTTAACGCCCAGCCAGGTGCCCTGGCTGGCGTTAAACGCCAGAAATCCTTTATCACTGGGCGTTTTTCTAAACGCCCAGGATGCTGCACACCTGGCGTTAAACGCCCAGAATGGTGCCCATTCTGGCGTTTAACGCCCAAAATGGCACCATTCCTGGCGTTAAACGCCCAGAATGGTACCCTTCTGGCGTTTAACGCCCAAATGCCCCTTACTGGCATTTTTTTTTCGCCAGTAAGCTCATTTTCTCTGCTTTTTGAGCTGAATCCTTCTGTAACTCTGTGAATTCCTTCATTTTTGATACTTGCCTCTGTAAGAACTAATCATATAACCTCCTAATGACTGGGCAAGCGCTTCTTTACTGTCTTTAGCTGGACCTTCACTGAGAATCACTCAAGTCTCAGTTTTGAGCATTCCTGCTCAAAATTGCTCTCAAGATAATGCTTGATTCTCTGTCCATTAACAATGAACTTTTGTCAGAATCAATATCTTGAAGCTCAACATATCCATATGGTGACACTCCTGTCACATACGGACCCCTCCACCGGGATTTGAGTTTTTCCTGGGAACAATTTGAGCCTGGAGTTGAAGAGCAGAACTTTTTGTCCTGGCTCAAAGACTCTGGTTGACAATTTCTTGTCATGCCACTTCTTTGCCTTTTCCTTATAAATTTTTGCATTTTCAAAGGCATTGAGTCTGAACTCCTCTAGCTCATTTAACTGGAGCAATCTTTTTTCACCAGCTAACTGAGCATCCAGTTTAGGAATCTGGTTGCCCAGTAGGCTTTATGTTCCAGTTCCACAGGCAAATGACAGGCCTTCCCATACACCAGTTGGTATGGAGAGGTTCCTATAGGAGTCTTGAATGCTGTTCTGTATGCCCACAGAGCATCATCCAAGCTCTTTGCCCAATCCTTTCTTCGGGCTATCACAGTCCGTTCTAGGATTCTTTTTAGCTCTCTGTTAGAGACTTCAGCTTGCCCATTTGTCTGTGGATGATACGGAGTCGCCACTTTATGGCTAATTCCGTATCTAACCATAGCAGAGTATAGCTGTTTATTGCAGAAATGAGTGCCCCCATCACTGATTAGTACTCTGGGAACACCAAATCTGCTGAAGATGTGTTTCTGGAGGAACTTTAGCACGGTCTTAGTATCATTAGTGGGTGTAGCAATTGCTTCTACCCACTTAGATACATAGTCCACAGCCACCAGAATGTAAGTGTTTGAGTATGATGGTGGGAATGGACCCATGAAGTCAATTCCCCATACATCAAACAATTCTATCTCTAATATCCCTTGTTGAGGCATGGCATATCCGTGAGGCAGGTTACCAGCTCTTTGGCAGCTGTCACAGTTACGCACAAACTCTCGGGAATCTTTATAGAGAGTAGGCCAGTAGAAGCCACACTGGAGGACTTTAGTGGCTGTTCGCTCACTTCCAAAATGTCCTCCATACTGTGATCCATGGCAATGCCATAGGATCCTTTGTGCTTCTTCTCTGGGTACACATCTGCGGATCACTCCGTCAGCACATCTCTTAAAGAGATATGGTTCATCCCAGAGGTAGTACTTGGCATCTGAAATTAATTTCTTTCTTTGCACATTGCTGTACTCCTTGGTATGAACCTCACAGCTTTATAGTTTGCCATATCTGCAAACCATGGAGCTTCCTGAATGGCAAAGAGTTGCTCATCTGGGAAAGTCTCAGAGATCTCAGTAGAAGGGAGGGACGCCCCATCTACTGGTTCTATTCGGACAGATGATCAGCTACTTGGTTCTCTGTCCCTTTTCTGTCTCTTATTTCTACTCAACTCTTGCAGAAGCAACACCCATCTGATAAGCCTGGGTTTTGAATCCTGCTTTGTGAGTAAGTATTTAAGAGCAGCATGGTCAGTGTACACAACCACCTTGGATCCTACTAGATAAGATCTAAACTTGTCAATGGCATAAACCACTGCAAGTAATTCTTTTTCTGTGGTTGTGTAATTCTTCTGTGCATCATTTAGAACACGGCTAGCATAATAAATGACGTGCAGAAGTTTATTATGCCTCTGTCCCAACACTGCACCAATGGCATGATCACTGGCATCACACATTAATTCAAATGGCAATGTCCAATCTGGTGCAGAGATGACTGGTGCTGTGACCAGCTTAGCTTTCAGGGTCTCAAACGCCTGCTGGCACTGTGTGTCAAACACAAATGGCGTGTCAGCAGCTAGCAGGTTACTTAAAAGTTTTGCAATTTTCGAAAAATCTTTGATAAACCTCCTATAGAATCCTGCATGCCCCAGAAAGCTTCTAATTGACTTAACATTGGCAGGTGGTGGTAATTTCTCAATTACCTCTACCTTTGCCTTATCCACCTCTATTCCCTTGCTTGAAATTTTATGCCCAAGGACAATTCCCTCAGTCACCATAAAGTGACATTTCTCCCAGTTTAAAACCAGGTTAGTCTCTTGGCATCTTTTCAGGACAAGTGCTAGGTGATTAAGACAGGAGCTGAATGAGTCTCCATATACTGAGAAGTCATCCATGAAGACTTCCAGAAATTTCTCTACCATATCTGAGAAGATAGAGAGCATGCACCTCTGAAAGGTAGCAGGTGCATTGCACAGACCAAAAGGCATCCTTCTGTAGGCAAACACGCCAGAAGGGCAAGTAAATGCTGTTTTCTCTTGGTCTTGAGGATCTACTGCAATTTGGTTGTAGCCTGAATAGCCATCCAAAAAGCAGTAATAATCATGACCAGCTAGTTTTTCTAGCATTTGGTCTATGAATGGTAAAGAAATGATCCTTTCTGGTGGCTGTATTGAGCCTTCTGTAGTCAATACACATGCGCCACCCTGTGACTGTTCTTGTAGGAACCAGTTCATTTTTTTCATTATGAACTACTGTCATGCCTCCCTTTTTGGGGACAACTTGGACAGGGCTCACCCAGGGCTATCAGAAATAGGATAAATAATCCCAGCCTCCAGTAATTTAGTGACCTCTTTCTGCACCACCTCCTTCATGGCCGGATTTAGCCTCCTCTGTGGTTGAACCACTGGTTTGGCATTATCCTCCAACAGGATCTTGTGCATGCATCTAGCTGGGCTAATGCCCTTGAGATCACTTATGGACCACCCAAGAGCTGTTTTGTGTGTCCTTAGCACTTGAGTCAGTGCTTCCTCTTCCTGTGGATTTAAAGCAGAGCTTATAATCACTGGAAAAGTGTCACCCTCTCCCAGAAATGCGTACTTCAGGGATGGTGGTAGAGGTTTGAGTTCAGGTTTGGGAGGTTTATCCTCCTCCTGAGGAATTTTCGAAAATTCCTTTGCTTCCTCTAGTTCTTCTTGATCAGGCTGAGCATCCTTGAAGATGTCTTCAAGCTCTTATTCTAGGCTTTCAGTCATATTGATCTCTTCTACCAGTGAGTCAATAATGTCAGCGCCCATGCAGTCATTTGGTGTGTCGGATACTGCATAGCTTTTACAGCATTCAACTTGAACTCATCCTCATTGACTCTGAGGGTTACTTCCCCTCTTTGTACATCAATGAGAGTTCGTCCAGTTGCTAGGAAAGGTCTTCCTAGAATGAGAGTTGCACTCTTGTGCTCCTTTATTTCCAGCACCACAAAGTTAGTTGGAAAGGCAAAGGGCCCAACCTTGACAATCATGTCCTCTATTATGCCTGATGGGTGTTTAATGGAGCCATCAGCAAGTTGGAGGCATATCCTGGTTGGTTTGACTTCTCCAGTCAACCCAAGCTTTCTGATAGTGGATGCAGGTATTAGATTGATGCTTGCTCCAAGATCACATAGGGCTGTCTTGGTGCAAGCGCCCTCTAATGTGCATGGTATCATAAAGCTTCCAGGATCTTGAAGCTTTTCTGGTAAGCTTTTCAGAATGACTGCACTGCATTCTTCAGTGAGAAACACTTTTTCAGTTTCTCTCCAATCCTTCTTATGACTTAAGATCTCTTTCATGAACTTAGCATAGGAAGGTATTTGCTCAAGTGCCTCTGCAAACGGAATCTTTATTTCAAGAGTCCTTAGATAGTCTGCAAAGCGGGCAAATTGCTTATCCTGTTCCGCTTTGCGGAGTTTCTGAGGATAAGGCATCTTGGCTTGATATTCTTCAACCTTAGATGCTGCAGGTTTATTCCTTACAGAAGTGGTTGAAGAAGCCTTTTTAGAGGGATTACTGTCAGCACTCTCAGGTGTCTGATCCTCCCTTGGCGTCTGAACGCCAGGATTGGGTGGAAAATGGGCGTTAAACGCCAACTTTTCCCCCTTTTCTGGCGTTTGAACGCCAGAACTGGGCAGGGAATGGGTGTTTAACGCCAGCTTTTCCCCCTTTTCTGGCGTTTGAACGCCAGAACTGGGCAAGGAATGGGCGTTTAACGCCAGCTTTCCTTCCCTTTCTGGCGTTTGAACGCCAATAACATTCCTCTCTGGGCTCTTACTGTCCTCAGAGGGATTTTGAACAGTGGTTTGGTTATCCTCTGTCAATTGTTCCTTGTTTGGCTTTTTGCTCTTTTGAGCAGTGTTATTCAGTGTCTTCCCACTCCTCAGTTGAACTGCTTGACATTCCTCTGTTATCTGTTTAGATATTTGCTGTTTTGCTTGATTCAACTGCAGTTCTATTCTCTTGTTAGCAACCTTAGTATCATGGAGCATTTCTTTAAATTCTGCTAACTGTTCAGTCATCAGGAGCAATTGTTGATTAAGCTCATTCATCTGTTCTTGAGGATTAGGATCAGTGACTAATGTCATGACTTCCTCTTTTGGAACGAACTCATTGCTAGAATATAAGTATTGATTTCTAGCAACCGTGTCTATAAGCTCTTGAGCTTCTTCAATTGTCTTCCTCATGTGTATAGATCCACCAGCTGAGTGGTCTAAAGACATCTGAGCTTTTTCTGTGAGCCCAAAGTAGAAGATGTCTAACTGGACCCACTCTGAAAACATTTCAGAGGGACATTTTCTAAGCATACCTCTATACCTCTCCCAGGCATTATAAAGGGATTCATTATCCTCTTGTTTAAAGCCTTGGATGTCCAGCCTTAGCTGTGTCATCCTCTTTGGAGGGTAAAAATGATTCAGGAATTTGTCTGATAACTGTTTCTATGTTTTTATGCTTGCTGTAGGTTGGTTGTTCAACCACCTTTTAGCTTGATCTTTTACAGCAAACGGAAACAGTAATAGTCTGTAGACATCCTGATCCACCTCTTTATCATGTACTGTGTCAGCAATCTGTAAGAACTGTGCCAGAAACTCAGTACGTTCTTCATATGGAAGACCGGAATACTGGCAATTTTGCTGCACTATGATAATGAGTTGAGGATTTAGCTCAAAGCTGCTTGCTTTGATGGGAGGTGTACAGATGCTACTCCCATATGCAGCTGTAATGGGGTTAGCATATGACCCCAGAGTCCTTTTGGACTGATCAATCCCTCTTAGGTCCATAGTGGACAAAAGGGAAATGATAATGATTGCAAATAGATAAATTTTTGTTTTTTTTTTGAATTAACCGAAAAAATAAAATAAAACAAAAGGCAATTAAAATAAAAAAAATTCGAAAATCAATAAGAAGATAAGATCAAAGCAAATTGAGAACTGAATCAATTAGTTAATTAAAAAGATTTTGAAAATAGCAATTAAAAAGATATGATTGAAAAATTTTTATGAAAAAGATTTGATTTTTGAAAAGAGGAAAGAGAAAAACAATAAAAAGACACCAAACTTAAAATTTTTAGAAAATCAAACACTAATTTTCGAAAATTTTAAAGGAAAAACACAAAGAGGACACCAAACTTAGAATTTTTATGAATCAAAAAGGGACTAGGAACATGCAAAAACGAAAATTAAGAGAAAAATAAAAGCATGCAATTGACACCAAACTTAAAATATGAAATTAGACTCAACTAAAAGACTCTAAACCAACAAAAATAAAACAGTCCTAATCTAAGCAACAAGATAAGCCATCAGTTGTCCAAACTCGAACAATCCCCGGCAACGGCGCCAAAAACTTGGTGCACGCAATTGCAATCACACTTTTGCAATCCCGCACAACTAACCAGCAAGTGCACTGGGTCGTCCAAGTAATACCTTGCGTGAGCAAGGGTCGATCCCACGGAGATTGTCGGCTTGAAGCAAGCTATGGTTATCTTGTAAATCTTAGTCAGGATATCAGAAATTATCAGGATTGATTGTGAAAAGCAAAAGAACATGAAATTAATACTTGTTCAGCAGTAATGGAGAATAGGTTGAGGTTTTGGAGATGCTCCATCTTCTGAATCTCTGCTTTCCTACTGTCTTCTTCATCAAACACGCAAGGCTCCTTCCATGGCAAGCTGTATGTAGGGTTTCACCGTTGTCAGTGGCTACCTCCCATCCTCTCAGTGAAAATGTTCCTATGCTCTGTCACAGCATGGCTAATCAGCTGTCGGTTCTCGGTCAGGCCGGAATAGAATCCATCGATCCTTTTGCGTCTGTCACTAACGCCCCGCCTGCTAGGAGTTTGAAGCACGTCACAGTCATTCAGTCATTGAATCCTACTCAGAATACCACAGACAAGGTTTAGACCTTCCGGATTCTCTTGAATGCCGCCATCAGTTCTAGCTTATACCACGAAGATTCTGGTTAAGGAATCCAAGAGATATCTACTCAATCTAAAGTAGAACAGAGGTGGTTGTCATGCACATGTTCATAGTTGAGAATGATGATGAGTGTCACGGATCATCACATTCATCCGGGTTAAGAGCAAGTGATATCTTAGAATGGAAGCAAGCATGATTGAATAAGAAACAGTAGTAATTGCATTAATCCATCAAGACACAGCAGAGCTCCTCACCCCCAACCATGAGGTTTAGAGACTCATGCTGTGGAAAGTGTACAATGAAACGTGTAAAAATGTCATGAGGTACAGATACAATGTCAAAAGGTCCTATTAATAGTAAAACTAGTATCCTAAGGTTTACAGAAATGAGTAAATGACAGAAAAATCCACTTCCGGGCCCACTTGGTGTGTGCTTGGACTGAGCAATGAAGCATTTTCATGTAGAGACCTTTTCTGGAGTTAAACGACAGCTTTTATGCCAGTTTGGGCGTTTAACTCCAAGTTTTATGCCAGTTCTGGCGTTTAACGCTGGAATTTCTGAGGCCGAATTGCTACGCCGATTTGGGCCATCAAATCTTGAGCAAAGTATAGACTATCATATATTGCTGGAAAGCCCAGGATGTCTACTTTCCAATGCCATTGAGAGCGCGCCAATTGGGCTTCTGTAACTCCAGAAAATCTACTTCGAGTGCAGGGAGGTCAGAATCCAACAGCATCTGCAGTCCTTTTCAGTCTCTGAATCAGATTTTTGCTCAGAACCTTCAATTTCAGTCAGAAAATACCTGAAATCACAGAAAAACACACAAACTCATAGTAAAGTCCAGAAAAGTGAATTTTAACTAAAAACTAATAAAAATATACTAAAAACTAACTAAAAGATACTGAAAACATACTAAAAACAATGCCAAAAAGTGTACAAATTATCCGCTCATCAAACATCATGAGCACTCCATCATTCTCCATGAAATAAGAGAATATCAAAGAGCAATGAGGGAGGAGCAACAAAGGCAAGGAAGGGACATAGAAGAGCTTAAGGACATTGATTGGTCCTTCAAGAAGAAGACGCCACTAAGGTGGATTCATTCCTTGTTCTTATTTCTTTCTGTTTTTTTCGGTTTCTATGTTATGTTTATCTATGTTATATTTTGTGTCTCTACTTCATGATCATTAGTATGTAGTAACTATGTCTTAAAGCAATGAATAAAATCCATTAATCCTTCACCTCTCTTAAATGAAATATGTTTTAATTCAAAAGAACAAGAAGTACATGAATTTCGAATTTATCCTTGAATTTAGTTTAATTATATTGATGTGGTGACAATATTTTTGTTTTCTGAATGAATGATTGAACAGTGCATATTTTTTATCTTGTTGTTTATGAATGTTAAAATTGTTGGCTCTTGAAAGAATGATGAACAAAGAGAAATGTTATTGATGATCTGAAAAATCATGAAATTGATTCTTGAAGCAAGAAAAAGCAGTGAAAAGCAAAAGCTTGTGAAAAAAAAAGTTGCGAAAAAAATAGAAAGAAAAAGAAAAAGCAAGTAGAAAAAGCCAATAGCCCTTAAAACCAAAAGGCAAGGGTAAAAAAAGGATCCAAGGCTTTGAGCATCAATGGATAGGAGGGACCAAGGAAATAAAATCCAGGCCTAAGCGGCTAAATCAAGCTGTCCCTAACCATGTGCTTGTGTCATGAAGGTCCAAGTGAAAAGCTTGAGACTGAGTGGTTAAAGTCGTGATCCAAAGCAAAAAGAGTGTGCTTAAGAGCTCTGGACACCTCTAACTGGGGACTTTAGCAAAGCTAAGTCACAATCTGAAAAGGTTCACCCAGTTATGTGTCTGTGGCATTTATGTATCTGGTGGTAATACTAGAAAACAAAGTGCTTAGAGCCACGGCCAAGACTCACAAGTAGCTGTGTTCAAGAATCAACATGCGTAACTAGGAAAGTCAATAACACTATCCAAAATTCTAAGTTCCTAAGAGAAGCCAATCATTCTAAACTTCAAAGGAAAAAGTGAGATGCCAAAACTATTCAGAAGCAAAAAGCTACAAGTCCCGCTCATCTAAGTAGAATTAATATTTATTGATATTTTGAAATTCACAATATATTCTCTTCTTTTTATCCTAATTGATTTTCAGTTGCTTGGGGACAAGAAACAATTTAAGTTTGGTGTTGTGATGAGCGGATAATTTATACGCTTTTTGGCATTATTTTTAGGTAGTTTTTAGTAAGTTTAAGCTACTTTTAGGGATGTTTTCATTAGTTTTTATGTTAAATTCACATTTCTGGACTTTACTATGAGTTTGTGTATTTTTCTGTAATTTCAGGTAATTTCTGGCTGAAATTGAGGGACTTGAGCAAAACTCTGAAAAAGGCTGACAAAAGGACTGCTGATGCTGTTGGAATCTGACCTCCCTGCACTCGAAATGGATTTTCTGGAGCTACAGAACTTCAAATGGCGCGATCTCAACGGCGTTGGAAATTAGACATCCAGAGCTTTCCAGCAATATATAATAGTTCATACTTTATTCGGAAATTGACGACGTAAAGTGGCGCTCAACGCCAAGTACATGCTGCTGTCTGGAGTTAAACGCCAGAAACACGTCATAACCCGGAGTTGAACGCCAGAAACACGCTATAACTCGGCGTTCAACTCCAAGAAAAGCCTCAGCTCGTGGATAGATCAAACTCAGCCCAAGCATACACCAAGTGGGCCCCGGAAGTGGATTTATGCATCAATTACTTACTCATGTAAACCCTAGTAGCTAGTCTAGTATATATAGGACTTTTAACTATTGTATTAGATATCTTTTGATCACTTTAGATCTAAGGAACATCTGGGGGCGCATAGTCCTTAGACCATGAGGGCTGGCCATTCGGCCATGCCTGAACCTTTCACTTATGTATTTTCAACGGTGGAGTTTCTGCACACCATAGATTAAGGGTGTGGAGCTCTGCTGTACCTCAAGTTTCAATACAATTACCATTACTTTACATTCAATTATCTTTTATTCTTATTCCAAGATATACGTTGCACTTCAACTTGATGAATGTGATGATCCGTGACACTCATCATCATTCTCACCTATGAACGCGCGTGACTGACAACCACTTCCGTTCTACTTTAGGCCGTGCGCATATCTCTTAGATTCTCCAACAGAATCTTTGTGGTATAAGCTAGATAGATGGCGGCATTCATGGGGATCCGGAAAGTCTAACCTTGTCTGTGGTATTCCGAGTAGGATCCCGGGAATCCGGAAAGTCTAACCTTGTCTGTGGTATTCCGAGTAGGATTCCGGTATTGAATGACTGTGACGAGCTTCAAACTCCTGAAGGCTGGGCGTTAGTGACAGACGCAAAAGAATCAAGGGATTCTATTTCAACCTGATTGAGAACCGACAGATGATTAGCCGTGCTGTGACAGAGCATTTGGACCATTTTCACTGAGAGGATGGGATGTAGCCATCAACAAGGGTGATGCCTCCAGACGATTAGCCATGCAGTGACAGCGCATAGGACCATTTTCCTGAGAGGATGAAAAGTAGCCATTGAAGACGGTGATGCCCTACATACAGCTTGCCATGGAAAGGAGTAAGAAGGATTGGATGAATGTAATAAGAAAGTAGAGATTCGAGAGGATTCTAGCATCTCCACACGCCTATCTGAAATTCCCACCATTAATTTACATAAGTATTTCTATCCTATTTTATTTTCTGTTTATTATTAATTTTCGAACTCATCATAAACCAATTTAATCTGCCTAACTGAGATTTACAAGGTGACCATAGCTTGCTTCATACCAACAATCTCTGTGGGATCGACCCTTACTCACGTAAGGTATTACTTGGATGACCCAGTACACTTGCTGGTTAAGTTGAACGGAGTTGTGGAAAGAAAGTGCTGAGTTAATTTTTATGCACATGCCAAAGAGCCATTATTGTTGATCACAATTTCATCCACCAATGTCCTCATGCTAAAATAAGAAGCAACTAAGGGGTATGACATTTATTGAATGCAACTAAACTATATGAGTCCTATCTAGATGTAATTATCTAAAGCAAATGGAAATGCTTAGTGCAAACAAATCAATTCCCAAGAGACATGTATAAGCACAATAGCTAGGACAATAGGAATTAAGTCCAAACCACAATTGCATTGAAACTTATCAAGAGAAATTCAAGCTTGCAAGAATATAGATAATATGGGTGGACACATGTAATTGAACTTTTGAACCCTCACCGGATGTGTATCCGCTCTATTCACTCAAGTGTTTAAGGGTCAATTCAAAAAGAATGGGAGTTAAACGCCCAAACTAGCACAAAAGCAGGCGTTTAACTCCAAGAAAAGTCTCTACACATGAAAGCTTCAATGCTTAGCCCAAGCACACACCAAGTGGGCCCGGAAGTGGATTTTTATGTCATTTACTCATTTCTGTAAATCCTAGGCTACTAGTTCTCTACAAATAGGACCTTTTGCTATTGTATTTTCATCTTTAGATCTTTGAATCTTTTGATCACGTTTTGGGGGCTGGCCTCACGGCCATGCCTAGACATTGTTCTTATGTATTTTCAACGGTGGAGTTTCTACACACCATAGATTAAGGTGTGGAGCTCTGCTGTACCTCGACTATCAATGCAATTACTATTGTTCTTCTATTCAATTCGGCTCATTCTTGTTCTAAGATATCACTTGTTCCTCAACTTGATGAATGTGATGATCTGTGACACTCATTATCATTCTCACCTATGAATGTGTGCCTGACAACCACCTCCGTTCTACCTTAGATTGAGTGGATATCTCTTGGATCCCTTAATCAGAATCTTCGTGGTATAAGCTAGAATTGATGGCGGAATTCAAGAGAATCCGGAAGGTCTAAACCTTGTCTGTGGTATTCTGAGTAGGATTCAAGGATTGAATGACTGTGACGAGCTTCAAACTCCTGAAGGCTGGGCGTTAGTGACAGACGCAAAAGAATCACTGGATTCTATTCCAACCTGATTGAGAACCGACAGATGATTAGCCGTGCTGTGACAGAGCACGTTGAACATTTTCACTGAGAGGACGGGACTGTAGCCACTGACAACGGTGATGCCCAACATACAGCTTGCCATGGAAAGGAGTAAGAAGGATTGGATGAAGACAGTAGGAAAGCAGAGAGACGGAAGGGACAAAGCATCTCCATACGCTTATCTGAAATTCTCACCAATGAATTACATAAGTATCTCTATCTTTATTTTATGCTTTATTCATAAATCATCCATAACCATTTGAATCTGCCTGACTGAGATTTACAAGATGACCATAGCTTGCTTCATACCAACAATCTCCGTGGGATCGACCCTTACTCGCGTAAGGTTTATTACTTGGACGACCCTGTGCACTTGCTGGTTAGTTGTGCGAAGTTGTGATAAAGAGTTGAGATTACAATTGTGCGTACCATGTTGATGGCGCCATTGATGATCACAATTCCGCGCACCAATAACACCTAACACAGATAAGGATCATTTGTCAACTAACTTTAAGAATTAATTTCTAACGCTCCCAAAACCCGTGACTCGCGTTATCTATGACTCGCATATTGTCTATCATAACGCATTGGTACTTCCATATACATAATTCACTAGTATTAAGCCAGTCAAACGTAATACCAGTAATTATGCAATGCAAGACTAATGGCATTAATCAATAAACCGTCATGTGCATAAAGCTCTAATTCTCGTTATCCGAACAAGACTTACTACATGACAAACGCTCAAAGTATACAATTGAAGCATAATCAATCCATTCCTCAGGCTCTACAGGAAGGACCTCTCTGATACCATAATATAACACCCTCACTATCACAATGTCACGCTTCCAGCTGCACTACTCTGATAGCAAGAAGTATTACGACGACTTGTAACACCCTAACTACCAAAGCTCACGCTTCCGGCTGCGCGACTCTGATAGATCGGACATTACGACGACACTTATACTATTTAATACTAAAATATGAGCCTGATTAAAATTTTAAACCGCAATACCACACCCAAAATACTTTCGTTCAACAATGTACATCCATAGATACCATACAACTTACAAAAACTCATAAAGAGTACATCCACACACACACACACACAGATATATATATATATATATATATATATATATATATATATATATATTACAAGCATTATCCAATACAATTCCTACCCCTCTTACAGAATATATCAAGATAAAGGCGAGGGTACAATAAATATTAATCCAAAGCAACATAGAGCATTTCCACAACAACTAAATAAACTCTTCGTGACTTCTGTGCCCATATCTTGAAAGGAAAAAAATGTAAGGGTATGAGAACATCATCCTCGAAAGGGTTCTCAATAGAGGGTTTTTGGAAATTACTGTAATAGGATATGTGAAGGTAAACCGTACCAGTGATTAATAACCGTCTTGTGTCTCTTTTCAAAAACAACGGTTTACAATAAAAGAGAAATCTGGAATCTTTTCTGAAAGAGGAAACTGTTCATTTAAAATAAGATTCAAAAGCCTTTCAAAAGGTTTATCTATGCTGAACCAAATCAGCCTTTCATACCTTTCCAAACCAGAAACACAAAACTGAAACCAACCATCGGTCCATCTCATTTCAACCACAGCCCTAGGCCCAAACAATCCAACAACAACCAATCCACCACAATCTCACATAGTTTCAGTTGCAAACACAAGTAGGAAGGTTCAAGCACAAACAAACAGTTACAGCAAGTAAGGCAAGTAGCAGTTAATCACAAGTAATCACATAGGCAAACCAAGTACAATATGCACACTCAAACAATGTCACATAGATGCATATGATGCATGCCTGTTCCTAGTGGCTGATGATATCTTCTGTCGGTTATCAAGCCAACCTGACGTGTCCAGTAGCTAACCCGGGCACAGTCTCCCTGTTGCGCATTAATATCATTAGAGGGAATATGTGCCCTGTCACCATTAGAGGGTATCTGCGCCCTGTCGCCATTAGAGGGTATCTGCACCCTGTCGCCATTAGAGGGTATCGATGCCCTGTCACCCTTACAGCCAGAGAGAAAACACAAGCATACTCACATTCAACATTTTCCATCATTATTCATTTACCACATTCGTTCATTAATCATATATGCGTTCATTCTCAGCCATGGATCAATATCCATCTCAGCCATCCGGCTTAAATTCATAATTCATAGTCAGCAATACGGCTCATAACTCTTTTGGCAATCAGCCATAAATCAATATCATATACAGTCATTTCGGCTCATAACAAAATAACACTTCCACCATTCAACATCATCAAATTCATAAAATTGGTATTTAAGCTATAAATCACCTTTTCTCAACTCACTTCACTTTGAAATCAAATTTCAAATCTTTTCAGCTTTGGCTTTAAAGATCACATTTCTCAAATCATCTCAGGCTCATAAGCCAAATTTACTCAAAGTGAGTTCCCTTTTTAAGACAAAGCCACTCTCGGCATTCTCTTTCCAAAACTTCCAAAATCATGGCAAGTTAAGGATTTATTTTAAAACATTCAAAATCACCCATCCAACAACGGGGTTTTATAACAAAAGTTCCTCGATGGAGTCCCAAGTCTTTAGGAAAGGTCAATCTATATCAATTCCTTAAAATTCATTGAAACTCATAAAATCCTAGAATCTCGGTTCAAGTATAAAACTGAATTTATTATGAAACCGAACCATACAAAATCACAAGTTCCAACCCGATCCAAAATCAATTCACTTGAAACGGAACCAGTTCATTTGAATCAAACCACTTTCAGATTTATTCTTGAAACCCATTTTTCTAACTTTTTCCAAAATGCCTCAAACTTAATTATTCAGTCAAAAGTATAGTTTCCTTTAAAATCACTAAAAACTCCTTCTCATATTGAAATCGATATTAGAGCATCATTCTTTTCTTCAGTGATTCAAATGATAAAATAGTTCATTTCTAAATAAGTCGAACTCAAGGCATAAAGTTCATTAAATAAATTAAGCTTGAAAACATAAATATTCTCTTAATGATTCAAATGATACAATTTCTCAAATCCAAACCTTTTTAATAATATCTTTTCAAACAAGTCTAGGAGTTTTATAGAAATTTCGGCAGCACTTCCCCTAAAATTTGGACTTTTGCCACCCGGTTCGGATCCCAACTAAACCGTTCCTCATTCCTTTTCAACAATCCAGAATCCAAAATCAAATTCAAAATCAAACTAAGTCCATCAGTCGCCTCATTTGCATATCTCGAGGAAACCGTTTCAAAATCAAATCAATATCAATCGATTTAACTCATTTTCAAAGCTTTAAAGAAATGGCTCAGTAAAAAATCCTTTGTCAAAACCAAGTCAATTAAAGTAAACCAGGCTGAAAATAAAAGTGCATTCGACTTTTCGCATCATCAAAATAATTAACTCAATTCAAATCAATCCTCAACGGATTAAACTCAGATTTCAAATCTTTAAAGAATCAACTTCAAAACAATCCATTTCACAAAGTCGCACACAATTCAGCCAAACAAACATTCATAATCATTCAAGACAATCAAATAATACATAAGGCTGATACCATCACCAAATACACAATGTCTCACATTAGTATCCATATGTAATAATTCCAATACATAAAACATAGTTTTTGGAAAGCGCCTCTACCTCAAAACACAATTCCATAACCCAAATGCCTCACCGAGTCCTTTCCGCCTCAACCCGAAATCAAAGGCAGCTTCAAAGCACAGCCCCACACATTTTGCAGCAGTCTAAACAGCTCTAAATTACAAGAAGCAACCTCAGCTACTAAATCCTAAGAACATTAATACTGTAAAGGCTTAAATACACGTACGGGACGCTAATGCAGCGCATATCAAAACATAATTACTTACCAAAACTTAGAAAGAACGGCTGAACCAAAACAGCGGCGGTCTCCGAGCCGGTTTGGTGGCAGCCCGGCAGCCACCTCAAGCAGCAGCGGCAACAAATTCCGATCACAACAACTGAAACCAACACGCAGTGACTATAGTATTCTCGGAATTCAAAAAGGGCAGAAACCACAATTAAAACCCATACCGGCAAACTTTTCCGGCGACGGCAACAGGGTCTTAAGTGGCAGAAGCTCAGCCCGGAACTTCGGCAGCAGTTCCAGCAACAACCGTGCCACACCCGGTGAGCAGAATGGCGGAAACAGCGATGCGGCTGCTCCGACTGGCAAGCAACTGCGACGTACATTAGCAGCGGTGAACGGCAGTAGCTCCAGGTGGTTTCGACGGCCACAACAACATCTCCGGCGGCCATACACGATGGGCGACAACCACTGCAGTAGCTGGTTGGGCGGCGGCAGCTCCTGACGGCAATGGAAGTTTTGGCGGCATCACGGGTGGCTTTTCCCCTCTCTCTCTCGTCGTGTCGTCTCTCTCTCCTCGGGTTTTCCCGATAAAAGCGGCACGAATATTGGCGACCACCGTGGCTGGGAACAGCTCCTTCGACGGCGAGGAACAAGGACCCAACGGCGATTGCAATCGACGGCTCTCCCCCCCCCCTTCGCGGCCCTCTTCTCCATCTGTCTCTGTCTCTGTTTCGTGCGGTGTTGGCGGAAGCTCGACCGGACCGCGGCGGCACGAGAATGGCAGCGGCAATGCGTGGCAGGTTCGACAGCTTGGTGAGGACACGCAGCTGGCGACAGTGAGGAGGAACGGCGGTGACCAGCTGAGCGGCGGCTTCCTCACTCTCAGATCTCCCCTTTCCTGATTCTGTTTCCTTCCTCCATGGAACAAGAAAAGGAATCGTGGGTACTGCTATGGACTTCAAGTTCGGTGAACTTGCTGAAGGTTAAAGGGAAGACAGGGTAGGGTTTTCGGCTGCTGGGATGAAGGCCTTGGGTTTTATTTTTGAAAAAAATAGGGTTAGGGGCATTTTAGTAATTTCAAATAAAATTGGGAAAAATATAGTAATTGAAACTCAATTAAATCCAACACTAATTATATATAGGAAATACTATTTGTTCATCACTCTCACAAATTATTTTCAATAAAATGTTCAAATCAAATAATTAGAAATAATATACTTAGTTTCTTCATTTTCTAAAATAGCAGTTTTAATATTTAAAATATTAATTACTTAGTCCAAATCATATAAAATTCTTATTATTTCATAACTATCAACTTTATAATTTAAATATAGAAAATAGTCCAATAATTATAAAATTGGATAATAATCATAACTTATCTCAAATTCAATAAATCAAGACTCGCCTTAATTATCTTATATAAAATAATTTCTGAAATTAAGGTTATAAATAACTATATGATTTGAGACTTGATCATAAAAATACTTTTCAAAAGTTCTGGGTCTTACACAACTTCATATACTTAATAATAAAATAGGAGCCTTTGACTCGAAATCGTGTCATAGTTCTTTTTATAAACCGGAAAAAGAATACTTTTTAAATAAATCAAAACAAGCATATACATGCACAAAACTTCTTACTCAAGTAAATTATACATATTATATACGTACAAATCATACAACTCCTATTCCTCTTACATAATATGATATTGATGGCGAGGGGTAAATAAATAAAAAACTAAACAGCATTATCGACTAAGCGAAACGCAATACAACCCTTCGTTAGCTTTTTCATCCGTCTCCTGAAAAGATAAAGCTGTAGGGGGTGAGAACCTAACCACACGGTCTCACCACAGAGTTTCAGAATTGTCATAATAAGATATTTAAAGAGAAATCTATTTTTTAAGCTCAGTGATTATTGTTCGTCCTTTGAATCTTTTAAAAACCAATAACTAGTTATCCAAAAACCTTTTTCGAAAATCAATACTTAAATATCCAGAAATCTAAAACCTTTCTTTTCTTATAAGAAAATCTTAATCAGGAACCAACCACGCAATCAATTAACACAATCATTAATTTAGCACCAAAGCTCATTTTTAAAAGTAGCACACCAGGACAAACACAGGTAAAACAGACAAGGAAAGTGATGAGCGGATAATTTATACGCTTTTTGGCATTGTTTTTAGGTAGTTTTTAGTAAGTTCAAGCTACTTTTAGGGATGTTTTCATTAGTTTTTATGTTAAATTCACATTTCTGGACTTTACTATGAGTTTGTGTGTTTTTCTGTGATTTCAGGTAAGTTCTGACTGAAATTGAGGGATTTGAGCAAAACTCTGAAAAAGGCTGACAAAAGGACTGCTGATGCTGTTGGATTCTGACCTCCCTGCACTCGAAATGGATTTTCTGGAGCTACAGAACTCTAAATGGCGCGCTCTCAACAGCGTTGGAAAGTAGACATCCAGGGCTTTCCAGCAATATATAATAGTCCATACTTTATTCGAAGAATGACGACGTAACTTGGCGTTGAACGCCAAGTACATGCTGCTGTCTAGAGTTAAACGCCAGAAAAACATCATGATCCGGAGTTGAACGCCCAAAACACGTCATAACTCGGAGTTCAACTCCAAGAGAAGCCTCCGCTCGTGGATTGATCAAGCTCAGCCCAAGCATACATCAAGTGGGCCCCGGAAGTGGATTTATGCATCAATTACTTACTCATGTAAACCCTAGGAGCTAGTTTATTATAAATAGAACATTTATCTATTGTATTAGACATCTTTGGTCTCAGTTTTGTATTATTCTTTATCCTAAGAGGCTATTGATCACGTTTTAGGGGGCTGGCCATTCGGCCATGCCTGAACCCCTTTCACTTATGTAGTTTCAACGGTAGAGTTTCTGCACACCATAGATTAAGGGTGTGGAGCTCTGCTGTACCTCAAGCATTAATGCAATTCTATCTTCTTTTATTCAAATGCTATCTTAGTTTTATTCCAAGATATTCATTCGTACCCAAGAACATGATGAATGTGATGAGTTAGATAACCCTCATTATCATTCTCACTTATGAACGCGCGTGATTGACAACCACTTCCGTTCTACATGCAACCGAGCTTGAATGTGTATCTCTTAGATTCCCCAACAGAATCTTCGTGGTATAAGCTAGATAGATGGCGGCATTTATGAGGATCCGGAAAGTCCAACCTTGTCTGTGGTGTTCCGAGTAGGATCCTGGGAATCCGGAAAGTCTAACCTTGTCTGTGGTATTCCGAGTAGGATTCCGGTAATGAATGACTGTGACGTGCTTCAAACTTGCAAGTGCTGGGCGTTAGTGACAGACGCAAAAGAATCAATGGATTCTATTCCAGTAGGAGCGGGAACCAACCAGTGATTAGCCGTACTGTGACAGAGTGCGTGAGCATTAGTTTTCACTGCGAGGATGGGATGTAGCCATCAACCATGGGTGATGCCTCCAGACGATTAGCCGTGCGACTGACAACCGCATAGGATCATTTTCCCGAGAGGATTGAAAGTAGCCACCGCTGATGGTGAACCCCTATACACAGCTTGCCATGGAAAGGAGTAAGAAGGATTGAGTAGAAGCAGTGGGAAGGCAGACGTCCGTGAGTCATACAGCACCTCCATACACTTATCTGAAATTCTCACCAATGAATCTACATAAGTATTTCTATCCTTTTTATTATTTATTATTTATTTTATTCCAATAATCACAATTACCCTTTAATCTGTCTAACTGAGATTTACAAGGTGACCATAGCTTGCTTCATACCAACAATCTCTGTGGATTCGACCCTTACTCACGTAAGGTTTATTACTTGGACGACCCAGTACACTTGCTGGTTAGTTGAACGGAGTTGTGAATGAACAAGAGACACAATAGTTTTTGTGTACATACCAAAGAGCCAATATTAGTGATCACAATTTCGTCCACCAAGTTTTTGGCGCCGTTGCCGGGGATTGTTCGAGTATGGACAACTGACGGTTCATCTTGTTGCTCAGATTAGGTAATTTTCTTTTCAAAAATCTTTTTCAAAATTTTTCTTTTATTTTTCGGTTTTCTAAACTTTATTTTCGAAAAAAATTAATAAAAATCCAAAAAAATTAGAAAATCATAAAAATAAAAAATATTTTGTGTTTCTTGTTTATGTCTTGAGTCAAATTTTAAGTTTGGTGTCAATTGCATGTTTTTAAAATTTTCTTGCATTTTTTCGAAAATCCATGCATTCATAGTGTTCTTCATGATCTTCAAGTTGTTCTTGACAAGTCTTCTTGTTTGATCTTGATGATTTCTTGTTTTGTGTTGTTTGTTGTTTTTCATGTGCATCTTGGCATTCATATTTTCCATGCATTAAAGATTTCTAAGTTTGGTGTCTTGCATGTTTTCTTTGCATTAAAATTTTTTTCAAAATTATGTTCTTGATGTTCATCATGATCTTCAAAGTGTTCTTGGTGTTCATCTTGACATTCATAGCATTCTTGCATGCATTCATTGTTTTGATCCAAAAATTTCATGCATAAAGTATTTTTGTTGTTTTTCTCTTTCATAATTAAAAATTCAAAAATCAAAAAAATATCTTTTCCTTATTTCCCTCCAAAATTTCGAAATTTTGGGTTGACTTGGTCAAAAATTTTTAAAATTAGTTGTTTCTTACAAAGTCAAGTCAAAATTTCAATTTTAAAAATCTTATCTTTTTAAAATCTTTTTCAAAAATCATATCTTTTTCAATTTTCTTTATAATTTTCGAAAATTCCAAAAATCTTTTTCAAAATATTTTCAAAATCTTTTTTTTATCTTTATATCCTATTTTCGAAAATTAGCTAACAATTAATGTGATTGGTTCAAAAATTTGAAGTTTGTTACTTTCTTGTTAAGAAAGGTTCAATCTTTAAGTTCTAGAATCTTGTCTTGTAGTTTCTTGTTAGTGAAGTAAATAAATTCAAAATTTTTAAATTAAATCTTTTTATCTTTTATTTTATCTTTTTCAAAAATTTTATCTTTTTCAAAATTTGATTTCAAAATATCTTATCTAACTTACTATCTTCTTATCTTTTTCAATTTTGATTTCAAATCTTTTTCAATCAACTAACTAACTTTTTGTTTGTTTCTTATCTTTTTCAAAACCACTTAACTACTTCTCCCTCTTCTATTTTCGAAAATATCTCTTCCCTTTTTCAAAAATTCTTTTTAATTAATTAATTGTTTCATGTTTTAATTTTAATTACATTTTATCTCTAATTTTCGAAAATCACTAACCTCTTTTTCAAAATTATTTTCGAAATCTCTCTTCTCTTTTCTTCTTTTAATTAATTTAATTACTAACACTTCTCTTCACTTCCCTTCATCTAAAAATCCGAATTCTTCTTCATTCTTCTACCCCCTTCTTTTTCTACTAACATAAAGGAATCTCTATACTGTGACATAGAGGATTCCTCTCTCTTTTATTGTTTTCTTCTCTTTCATATGAGCAGGAACAGGGATAAAGGCACTCTTGTTGAAATTGATCCAGAACCTGAAAGGACTCTGAAGAGAAAACTAAGAGAAGCTAAATTACAACAATCCAGAAGAAACCTTCTAGAAATTTTCGAACAAGAGAGAGAGAGATGGCGGACGGAAATAATAATAATAATGCAAGGAGAATGCTTGGTGACTTCACAAAGCCAACGTCCAAGTTTGATGGAAGAAGCATCTCCATTCCTGCCATTGGAGCCAATAACTTTGAGCTTAAGCCTCAACTAGTTGCTTTAATGCAACAAAACTGCAAGTTTTATGGACTTCCATCTGAAGATCCTTACCAGTTTTTAACTGAGTTCTTGCAGATCTGTGAGACTGTAAAGACGAATGGAGTTGATCCTGAAGTCTACAGACTCATGCTTTTCCCTTTTGCTGTAAGAGACAGAGCTAGAGTATGGTTGGATTCACAACCCAAGGATAGCCTGGACTCATGGGATAAGCTTGTCACTGCATTCTTAGATAAATTCTTTCCTCCTCAAAAGCTGAGCAAGCTGAGAGTGGATGTTCAAACCTTCAAACAAAAAGATGGTGAATCCCTCTATGAAGCTTGGGAAAGATACAAGCAGCTGACCAAAAGATGTCCATCTGACATGTTTTCAGAATGGACCATATTAGATATATTCTATTATGGTCTCTCTGAATTTTCGAAAATGTCATTGGACCATTCTGCAGGTGGATCTATCCACCTGAAGAAAACGCCTGAAGAGGCTCAAGAACTCATTGACATGGTTGCAAATAACCAGTTCATGTACACTTCTGAGAGGAATTCCGTGAACAATGGGGTACCTCAGAAGAAAGGAGTTCTTGAAATTGATGCTCTGAATGCCATACTGGCTCAGAACAAAATGTTGACTCAACAGGTCAACATAATCTCTCAAAATCTGAATGGATTGCAACATGCATCCAACAGTACTAGAGAGGCAACTTCTGAAGAAGCTTATGATCCTGAAAACCCTGCCATGGCAGAGGTTAATTACTTAGGTGAACCTTATGGAAACACCTATAACTCATCATGGAGAAATCATCCAAATTTCTCCTGGAAGGATCAGCAAAAGCCTCAACAAGGCTTTAACAATGGTGGACGCAATAGGCTGAACAATAGTAAGCCATATCCATCATCTTCTCAGCAACAGACAGAGAACTCTGAACAAAACAATTCTAATTTAGCCAATATAGTCTCTGATCTGTCAAAGGCCACTTTCAGTTTCATGAATAAAACAAGATCCTCCATTAGAAATCTGGAGGCACAAGTGGGCCAGCTGAGTAAGAAAGTTATTGAAACTCCTCCCAGTATTCTCCCAAGCAATACAGAAGAAAATCCAAAAGGAGAGTGCAAGGCCATTGACATAGTCAATATGGCCGAATGCACAAAGGAGGAGGAGGACGAAAATCCTAGTGAGAAAGACCTCCTGGGACGTTCCTCAAGCAAGAAGGAGTTTCCTATTAAGGATCCTGAGGAATCTGAGGCTCATACAGAGATCATAGAGATCCCATTAAATCTCCTTCTGCCATTCATGAGCTCTGAGGACTATTCATCCTCTGAAGAGGATGAAGATGTGACTGGAGAGCAAGTTGCTCAATACTTAGGAGCTATCATGAAGCTGAATGCCAAGTTGTTTGGTAATGAGACTTGGGAAAGTGAACCTCCCTTGCTCATTAATGAACTGGATACTTGGACTCAGAAAATTCTACCTCAAAAGAAACAAGATCCTGGCAAGTTCTTAATACCTTGCACCATTGGCACCATGAGCTTTGAAAAAGCTCTATGTGATCTTGGGTCAAGGATAAATCTTATGCCACTCTCTGTAATGGAGAAGTTGGGAATCATTGAGGTACAACCTGCCTTGTTCTCATTACAACTGGCAGACAAGTCCATGAGACAAGCTTATGGAATAGTAGAGGACGTGTTAGTGAAGGTTGAAGGCCTTTACATCCCTGCTGATTTCATAATCTTAGACACTAGAAAGGAAGAGGATGATTGCATCATCCTTGGAAGACCTTTCCTAGCCACAGCAGGAGCTGTGATAGATGTCAACAGAGGTGAGTTAGTCCTTCAATTGAATGGGGACTACCTTGTGTTTCAGGCACATGGCCATCCCTCTGTGACAAAAGAGAGTAAGCATGAAGAGCTTCTCTCAGTTCAGAGTCAAGAAGAGCCCACACAGTCAAACTCTAAGTTTGGTGTTGTGAGGCCACAACCAAACTCTAAGTTTGGTGTTCAAACCCCATATCCAAACTCTAAGTTTGGCGTGGGGACCACACTTAAATTGACCTGATCACCTTGTGGCTCCATGAGAGCCACTGTCAAGCTATTGACATTAAAGAAGCGCTTGTTGGGAGGCAACCCAATTTTATTTACCTAATTTTATTTTATTTTGTTCCTTTGTTATTTTTGTGTTTAATTAGGTACATGATCATGAGGAGTCACGAAAAAATCAAAAAAATTAAAAACAGAGTCAAAAACAGAAGAAAAAAAATTTTCACCCTGGAGGTAGCGCAGACTGGCGTTCAACGCCAGTAAGATGCATCTGTCTGGCGTTCAACGCCAGAACAGAGCACCATTCTGGCGTTGAACGCCCAAAACAAGCAACAACCTGGCGTTAAACGCCAGGATGGTGCACGAAGAGGACAAGCTGGCGCTGAACGCCAGAAACAAGCATGAAACTGGCGTTCAACGCCAGAAACATGCATTACATGGGCGTTGAACGCTCAGAACATGCATCAATGGGCGTTTGAACGCCAGAATGATGCATAAAGGCATGTTACATGCCTATATGGTGAAGGAATGGTATTTGTTTTCACCTCAGGATCTGTGGACCCCACAGGATCTCCACCCCAGGATCTGTGGACCCCACAGATCCCCACCTACCATATTCCACTTTACCTTTTAATCCTAATCACACTCTCCTAATCCAAATCTCATTTCACTCTTCCCCATATCACACTTCCCAAAAACCTTCACCAATCACCTCAAATCCTCTTCCCAATTACCCCATTCACCATTCACATCAACCTCCTCTTCCCCATAAACCCCACCTACCCTCATAACATTCAAAACCAATTTCCCACCCATTCCCACCCAAATGGCCGAAAAACCACCCTCCCCTCTCCCTATAAATACCCTTCACTTCTTCTTCATTTTCACACAACACAAATCCCTTCTTCTCCCATATAGCCGAACTCCCACTCTCCCTCTCTAACATATTCTCTTCTTCTTCTTCTACTATTCTTTTCTTTCTTGCTCGAGGACGAGCAAATTTTAAGTTTGGTGTGGTAAAAGCATAAGCTTTTTTTTGTTTTTCCATTACCAATGGCACCTAAGGCCGGAGTTTCCTCAAGAAAAGGGAAAGGGAAAGCAAAAGCTTCCACCTCCGAGTCATGGGAGATGAAAAGATTCATCTCCAAGAGCCATCAAGACCACTTCTATGATGTTGTGGCAAAGAAGAAGGTGATCCCTGAGGTCCCTTTCAAGCTCAAAAAGAATGAGTATCCGGAGATTCGACATGAGATCCAAAGAAGAGGGTGGGAAGTCATAACCAACCCCATGCAACAAGTCGGAATATTAATGGTTCAAGAGTTCTATGCCAATGCATGGATCACTAGGAACCATGACCAAGGTATGAACCCAAGCCCAAAGAATTATCTCACAATGGTTAGGGGGAAATACTTGGATTTTAGTCCGGAAAATGTGAGGTTGGCGTTTCACTTACCCATGATGCAAGGTGATGAACGCCCCTACACAAGAAGGGTCAACTTTAATCAAAGGTTGGACCAAGTCCTAATGGCCATATGTGTGGAAGGCGCCCAATGGAGAATAGATTCCAAAGGCAAACCAGTCCAACTAAGAAGACTGGACCTCAAGCCTGTAGCTAGAGGATGGTTGGAGTTCATTCAAAGATCCATCATCCCTACAAGCAACCGATCTGAAGTTACTGTGGATCGGGCCATCATGATTCATAGCATCATGATTGGAGAGGAAGTGGAAGTTCATGAAGTCATCTCCAATGAACTCTACAAAATAGCCGACAAGTCCTCACATATGGCACGGCTAGCCTTCCCCCACCTTATATGCCACCTATGTTACTCAGCTGGAGTTATCATAGAAGGAGATGTCTCCATTGAAGAAGACAAGCCCATCACCAAGAAAAGGATGGAGCAATCAAGAGAAGTTCCTCACGGCCCTCAAGAAGAACATGAGGAAGTTCATCATCAACAAATGCCTCAAGGAATGCACTTTCCTCCCAACAATTATTGGGAGCAACTCAACACCTCTTTGGAAGATTTGAGCCATAATGTTGAACAATGAAGGGTGGAACATCATGAGCACTCCATCATTCTCCAAGAAATAAGAGAAGATCAAAGAGCAATGAGGGAGGAGCAACAAAGGCAAGGAAGGGACATAGAAGAGCTGAAGAACATCACTGGTCCTTCAAGAAGAAGACGCCACTAGAGGTGGATTCATTCCTTGTTCTTTATTTCTTTCTGTTTTCGGTTTTTAATTATTGTGTTTATCTATGTTTTGTGTCTTTATTTCATGATCATTAGTGTGTAACCATGCCTTAAAGCTATGAATAAAATCCATTACTCCTTCACCTCTCTTAAAAGAAAAATGTTTTAATTCAAAAGAACAAGAAGTACATAAATTTCGAAAATAGCTCTTGAATTTAGTTTAATTATATTGATGTGGTGACAATATTTTTGTTTTCTGAATGAATGCTTGAACAGTGCATATGTCTTTGGATCTTGTTGTTTATGAATGTTAAAATTGTTGGCTCTTGAAAGAATGATGAACAAAGAGAAATGTTATCGATGATCTGAAAAATCATAAAATTGATTCTTGAAGCAAGAAAAAGCAGTGAAAAAAAAAAGTTATCTAAAAAGAGTATATAGAAAAAGAAGGAGCAATAGAAAAAGCCAATAGCCCTTAAAACCAAAAGGCAAGGGTGAAAAGGATCCAAGGCTTTGAGCATCAATGGATAGGAGGGCCCAAGGAAATAAAATCCAGGCCTAAGCGGCTAAACCAAGCTGTCCCTAACCATGTACTTGTGTCATGAAGGTCCAAGTGAAAAGCTTGAGACTGAGTGGTTAAAGTCGTGATCCAAGGCAAAAGAGTGTGCTTAAGAGCTCTGGACACCACTAACTGGGGACTCTAGCAAAGCTGAGTCACAATCTGAAAAGGTTCACCCAGTTATGTGTCTGTGGCATTTATGTATCCGGTGGTAATACTGGAAAACAAAGTGCTTAGGGCCACGGCCAAGACTCATAAGTAGCTGTGTTCAAGAATCAACATGCTCAACTAAGAAAGTCAGTAACACTATCCGAAATTCTAAGTTCCTAGAGAAGCCAATCATTCTAAACTTCAAAGGAAAAAGTGAGATGCCAAAACTGTTCAGAAGCAAAAAGCTACAAGTCCCGCTCATTTAATTATAATTAATATTCATTGATATTTCTGAATTTATAGTATATTCTCTTCTTTTATCCTATTTGATTTTCAGTTGCTTGGGGACAAGCAACAATTTAAGTTTGGTGTTGTGATGAGCGGATAATTTATACGCTTTTTGGCATTGTTTTTAGGTAGTTTTTAGTAAGTTCAAGCTACTTTTAGGGATGTTTTCATTAGTTTTTATGTTAAATTCACATTTCTGGACTTTACTATGAGTTTGTGTGTTTTTCTGTGATTTCAGGTAAATTCTGACTGAAATTGAGGGATTTGAGCAAAACTCTGAAAAAGGCTGACAAAAGGACTGCTGATGCTGTTGGATTCTGACCTCCCTACACTCGAAATGGATTTTCTGGAGCTACAGAACTCTAAATGGCGCGCTCTCAACGGCGTTGGAAAGTAGACATCCAGGGCTTTCCAGCAATATATAATAGTCCATACTTTATTCGAAGAATGACGACGTAACTTGGCGTTGAACGCCAAGTACATGCTGCTGTCTGGAGTTAAACGCCAGAAAAACATCATGATCCGGAGTTGAACGCCCAAAACACGTCATAACTCGGAGTTCAACTCCAAGAGAAGCCTCAGCTCGTGGATTGATCAAGCTCAGCCCAAGCATACATCAAGTGGGCCCCGGAAGTGGATTTATGCATCAATTACTTACTCATGTAAACCCTAGGAGCTAGTTTATTATAAATAGAACATTTATCTATTGTATTAGACATCTTTGGTCTCAGTTTTGTATTATTCTTTATCCTAAGAGGCTATTGATCACGTTTTAGGGGGCTGGCCATTCGGCCATGCCTGAACCCCTTTCACTTATGTAGTTTCAACGGTAGAGTTTCTGCACACCATAGATTAAGGGTGTGGAGCTCTGCTGTACCTCAAGCATTAATGCAATTCTATCTTCTTTTATTCAAATGCTATCTTAGTTTTATTCCAAGATATTCATTCGTACCCAAGAACATGATGAATGTGATGAGTTAGATAACCCTCATTATCATTCTCACTTATGAACGCGCGTGATTGACAACCACTTCCGTTCTACATGCAACCGAGCTTGAATGTGTATCTCTTAGATTCCCCAACAGAATCTTCGTGGTATAAGCTAGATAGATGGCGGCATTTATGAGGATTCGGAAAGTCCAACCTTGTCTGTGGTGTTCCGAGTAGGATCCTGGGAATCCGGAAAGTCTAACCTTGTCTGTGGTATTCCGAGTAGGATTCCGGTAATGAATGACTGTGACGTGCTTCAAACTTGCAAGTGCTGGGCGTTAGTGACAGACGCAAAAGAATCAATGGATTCTATTCCAGTAGGAGCGGGAACCAACCAGTGATTAGCCGTACTGTGACAGAGTGCGTGAGCATTAGTTTTCACTGCGAGGATGGGATGTAGCCATCAACCATGGGTGATGCCTCCAGACGATTAGCCGTGCGACTGACAACCGCATAGGATCATTTTCCCGAGAGGATTGAAAGTAGCCACCACTGATGGTGAACCCCTATACACAGCTTGCCATGGAAAGGAGTAAGAAGGATTGAGTAGAAGCAGTGGGAAGGCAGACGTCCGTGAGTCATACAGCACCTCCATACACTTATCTGAAATTCTCACCAATGAATCTACATAAGTATTTCTATCCTTTTTATTATTTATTATTTATTTTATTCCAATAATCACAATTACCCTTTAATCTGTCTAACTGAGATTTACAAGGTGACCATAGCTTGCTTCATACCAACAATCTCTGTGGATTCGACCCTTACTCACGTAAGGTTTATTACTTGGACGACCCAGTACACTTGCTGGTTAGTTGAACGGAGTTGTGAATGAACAAGAGACACAATAGTTTTTGTGTACATACCAAAGAGCCAATATTAGTGATCACAATTTCGTCCACCAGAAAGCACAAGTTAAGGTAGCAGTTACAGCAAATAGTTTAGGTAGCAATTAATAACAATTTAACAATTAGGCAAACCAAAACAAATTCAAACCCAAGCAAAGCATACAAATGCATATGATGCATGCCTGTCCTATGGCTAATGAGCTCATCTGTCGGTTATACAGCTAACCCGACAAGTCTGGTTTGCTAAATCCTTGGATTGTCCCCCGACGCGCAACACCATGAGTCTATGCATAGCTTTTTCTCATATATATATATATATATATATATATATATATATATATATATATATATATATATATCAAATCGCTCAATGGGGTTACCATTCCTGGGAATTTATAAGTGTCCAGTCATCATTACGTCGTAGGGTCAACAGACTATCGAGTCTCAACCTGGAGCAAGTGGTGGCAAGCCATTGCATCTACCCAGGGAAACTTGTGTCTCAGATAATTCAAATTCATAAGCCATATGAGTACTTCATTTAATATTCATCAATATCTAAGCCATTCTCAATGTCATCATCATTCGTCAATCCATATCTCATTTCCAAATTCATTCAAAAATCATATTTCAAAGTCAATCCTCATCATCCTTCCTTCATTCCGTTTAACAACAATCCCAATTCAAAACATAATTCTTTCTTTTCTAAATAAATCAATCTTAAAACATATAATGTTTAAAACTAAATCTTTTCAAATAATTACCTCAAACGAAACTTCCAATTTTATAAAATTTCAACAGCATCTCCTCTAAAACTCGGACTCTGCCACCCTTTTCGGGTCCCATCCAAACATTCCTTAAACCTTTTCTCAACCACTTCCAAATCTCAATCATTTCTCAAAATTCAACAAGTTCTAATATCAAATTATTTTCAAAACCAATCATTTCCAATAATAAATCTTTTTCAAAATTAAACCAGCTCAAATATTAAATCATTTATAAAATCAAACTAATTCAAAGTTAAACCACTTTCAAAATTAATTCATTTTCATATCTCAAATCATTTTCAAAGCCGATTCATTTACATTATCAAATTAATCTGAAAACCAAGAAAAACCATTTGTCATAATAATCAACTAAATAACTTTTCAAATTAATTTCTTCTCAACAATCACACATCACTCAAGGAATCAAGCAATCAGTTATTCAGTCCAGTAAAAAACCACATTCATAAGACAATCATAATCGCATACATATGTTTCTCAGATTAATATCTATTTATAACAACTCTATAAGATAAAATAAATTTTAAGAAAACCCTACCTCAATTACTCACAATCCGCATAATTAAACGTGTTGAATCCTTTTTTCATGTTAATCAGCAACAGTAGAAATTTCCAAACAACTGCAAGGATCATAACATCTTACATAATTTAGAATTAATGTGGAATGGATATTAAGCGATATTAGAACATAATTGATAATAGAGTATTGCGGTAAACAAGAACAAAACCAAATAATCTCACCATAGTAAACAAAATAGGACGACACAGTAGCAACTTCCAAACTGACTGGACAATAGCTCCGGTGATGGCGGAAAACCTCAGCGGCAGCTGCAGTAACATCGCAGTGATAACAATACCTAGAAATTAAAAGAATAGAAATCGAAAACAAGAATACTATTTACCAACGGTAGTGGCGGCGACTAGGAACTCCAGCATCGGCAGCTCGGGAGTGGCTCTATCAATTCAGCAACAGCAGTGACTCCCTTTCCTCTCTTCTGTCCGCATTTCTGTTTCCCTCTCCTCGCATCGAATCCTCATGGTGGCTTGACAGCTTCAAAACGGCGCTGGCAGTGGGTGACCCAACGGCGGAAGAAGGTTTCAGCTCCAACCGTGATGTCGTTCCTCTCCTCCACATGCGACAGCTTTGACCTTCCTTTCACACGCGTCCTTCTCTCGAGCCTTGATGGAACAGCAGCGGCACGGTCACGTCTTTCCTCCCTCGTGTTGCGCTCCTTTTCCCGGCAAACCTCCATTGATGGCGACGACGGAAACTGGGCACAACCCCTCCAGCTCGACGTGACCTTCCCTCTCATATGCCCGATCTCTCTCTCCTCTTCTGGATCTGGTGTACGACGATGGTGCGGAAAATGATGACAATGATGGAATCTGCGGCGGCGACACAACGATGAACGATAGTGGCTGTGCCGGCGCACTTTTCCCCCTATCCTCTCTCTTCTCCTTGTTGTTCTCACTCTCCGATCTCCATTTCTCTTTTCTTCCTTTCTTCAAATCTGTGTGTGAGTGGTGGTGTGTGGGTGCCGTTGGAGAGGGTAAGGGAGATGAGGGTGTGTGCAGCTGATAGTGAGAGGTGAGTGAGTGGGTTGTTTTGTGTATCTGGGGAGTGGGTGTGGCGGTGGTTGAGTGGCTGTGAGGGTTAGTGGATTCATTTTGGGAATTTTTTGATAGTTTAAGTAATTTTAATAAAATTAAAGATAATAGAGTAATTAAAAATAACTCTTAATTCATTAATAATATTTATAAAAATACTATTTAATTATCAATATGTTAATTGACTTTTAAACAAGTATTTTAATTTAAAATTAAAAATAATATATTAATTTTCTTTGCTTATAAAAATTAAAGTATTAAATTCTAAAATTTCAATTATTTAAACTAAGTCATATAAAATTCTTATTATTTTATAATTTTTAAACTTTATAATTTAAATATAGAAGATACATCAATAATTATAAAATTGAATAAGAATCTTAATTTATTTCAAACTCAATTAATCAAAACTTATTTTAATTATCTTTAATAAAAAAATTTTTGAAATTAAAGTTATAAATAAATAATTAAACTTAAAATTAATTTATAATAAAATTTTTAAAAATTTTGGAACTTACATATCTCACCAGCAAAATTCATATATAAAAAAATGAGTCACATTTATTTGTTTTTTTTTGTCTATTTTTTTATCTTTTTGTTTTATATCATATTGTTGGTTAGAATATATTATATAATGAAAAGAAAAGCATGTTAATTTATAGAATAATTATGATATTAAAAATTGTTTATAAAGAAACGTATGTTGATTTATATGATAATTGTAATATTATAGTATGCTAAAATATTAAAAGATAATAACAAAATTAGTTAAAAATAATTTAAAATTATTTGATTTTTTGTATTTTTTTAGTTATTAATCTTTTTTTTATTATTTAATTTCTGATAGAATAATTAACTAATATTAAATATAATAACTATATAATTATAAAAATGTACATATATAAAATTATAGATGTTAATTTCTTTTTAATTGTGTTACATCTTTACCCAACTAGTGAGAAGATTACAATAATTTATAATACTATAAATCACATGTTCTTCTGGTATTTATTAGTACTTTCATCTTTATATTATACATGAATCAACCTTCTAATGAATACATATATTATGGGAAGATGTTCACATGTACTGTTGTACTTGAGTGAAACATGCTATTCCCATTATTTTTAGCCATAGAGATATATATTAAAATATGTAGATGGTGGAGATTTTAATAAATTTTATAGAGTAAACTCTATTTTTCTAAGTGCATAGAGAAAAAGAGATGTGTTGATCCAATATCCCATCTTATAAGAGTGAGAAAGACATTTTTGTGCTAGTTACGTGACCAATGAGTAATGACTGATGAGCCATGCGCTACTTTATTAAATAGAAGTCACAGCTTAGCTAAAATTTTAATGAGTCTTTGACCCAAAATAAAATAGTAAATAAAATAGATGAAATTATAAATTGGGTTAATACAGCTTAGAATAATAATAATCACAGAAAGGTATAATTCTTTTTTCTCTTTTTAATTTTTAAAGTAAAACTTATTAATAACTTTATGTGTCATGCATTTAAGAAAAAAAAACATGAACATAGATAAATATTAGAGAATTATTTTTTAAAAAAATCATTACATTCTTTTAATTTGTTAGATTGTGGTAAAAAAATTTAACGAACTTAGTTTAGATATTTTTTTTAACATTTTATAAGAAGTAAAAAATATCTATAACAATTGAATTTGTAAATATAGAATTTAGGGCATATGAAATTATATTTTAAATAAATAAAGTGTTCATTAATTGTATTACAAAATTGAATAAATATGCTATTTGTTTTTAATATTTATATTTACTTTCATATTATTTCAAAAATTTTATTCAATTTTATTTTTGACTCTGTAAATATATTTTACTTATAATTTTAGAGAATGACAATACTACTAGAGAATTTAATAATGTATCAATACTAATATAATTTATTGTTTGGACACGGCAGAACTAAAATTTATATAAAGTTAGCATCTAAAATATAATTAAAATAATTTTAAAATATTAGAAATAAAATTAATATTAGAGATACTTTTAAAGATAAAAAATATGTTTATTATTAAATTTATTTTCATTTTTTGTATTCCGATTGAATATCCTTAAAAAGCATACCTCTTTGTAAAGACTAATCATTTATCATAGTATGATTTTCATTGAAAATAAATATGAGAATATGATAAATATCACATGTTTGTTTAGTAATTATATAAAACTATTCTATAATTTCAATCTTCTTGATTTGCTAGATAATTTTATATTGTTTATATATAAATATTGAATTTACTTTTATTTGATGTAATTGTTTATATTTAAGTTGTCGGATTGTTTAATTTACATAATGAATATACACTTTTGTATAAATATTGAATTTACTTTTATTTGAATAGACATTTATATTTAAATTATTGATTTTTTTAATCTCTATTTCACTTAAGATTATATTAAAAAATCTCAAATTTAATAAGTAACTCATAATGATGTATTTTGTATATTTATTTATTTTTTTGGTTGTTCATCTGATATTCAAAACTTTTTTAATTCAAACTATATTTAGGTTGCGCACTTAATTGCGATGGATGTGTCTTAATGGAGATTTATAATTGCAGACAGTAAATTTCAAAAAATAAATTCAAGTCACTTACTATTTGGACAACTCCATACTTAATTAAAAACTATAACTTATATCAAATATAAATATCTAAGGGACTTGATTTATTAAGAATTTTTTTTTGTCTTTTAATTTAATTATACGAAGTCATTATACATATCTACACTAAGACCAAAATTTTCTGTTAATAGTTTGACCAGTGAAATTTTAATCGAGAAAATTTTCTAAATGACCTTAACACAAAATTTTTCTTTAAAATTTATATTTACATGTTCATATAGAAATATATAAAAAGAACTGAATTACCTATCTTTCTTTTATTATTGCTATAAATATATAGAATATGATGTCAACAAAAATTTTTAAATTTTATTTTATCATATTTCAAATTGAATTAGTTCATATCCAATCTCATTTTGAAATGAATTTATTTAATTTCTTATCCAAATTTAATTAAAAATCAAATCAAAAACTAATAATAAAATATATTCTTAATTTATATTTAATATTTTTAATTATCATGTAATTATTATATTATTAGTGTTAGTAAATAATACAATAATGTTTCAATTGGAGTATTTATTTTATCAAATTAAATTCTATAATTTAATTATCAAAATAATAATTAAATAATTTTTTAACAAAAATTGCAATATATATTAGTGTGTGCCCTAATATATTCAATACTAAATAGATAATAAATTAGATATATTAAATTTACTAATAAAAAATATCATATAAAAAAACACTCTTTAAATATTACAATATATATGATTGAGAATGAATTTCATAAAATTTATTAAATAAGAATTTTTACTTTTCTGACGTATAAGTATTTTATTTAAGAGTAAAGTGATAATTAGATTCTCAAAAATATTGACTTTAGATTAATTTGTCTTTAAAAAAAATATTAATTAGATCTTCTAAAATAGCAAACAGTGGATATATATGTTCTTCTGTTAATAAATAGTACGACATGAAACTGAATTATCTATGTATTTCATTATTTACAGTGATGCATGTCTCGTTAATTACTATCATATCAGTAGGAAAATAATGTAGTTTTGTACAGTAAAATATTTATTATTTTTGAATTTTTATATATTTTTTATCAACAGCTCTTTATTTATTACAAATCCTATCAAGATAAGTAAATTTTTATTCCAAAAGTTATTATCTATATGACTATCTTTTATAGATAAATATGTTCAGAATAATTAATAGTATATATAAACATCTCCATTAAATTTTAGTTGATGAATTGATAGAAGAACATCATGTATTTACCTTTTGTTATAAAAAAAGACCAAATTAATATTTTTTTAGAGATTAATTTATCCAAAATTAAAATTTTCATAAACTTAATTGTTACTTTACTTTTTATTTAAATTTGTTATAAAAAAGGCCACCTACTACTTTACTAGTACTTTTAAAAGTTATATACACTTTTAAAATTTGAAAGAACCAATAAAAGTTATTTTATATTATATAATTAATTTATCCAAACAATTATTGTATTAATTAGTCACGCTACTTTTATTCAATTTTTAAATTTTTTATTTTATCTTTTCTTTAATCCTGATATCCAAACCCTTTTCTTATATATCTGTCCCTTTTTTAAATTTAAATAAAAATATATTATTTATCATTTTAAACCAAAGTAAGACATTTACAATTTAAACATTACATTATGTTTTTGCAATTACTGAATGTGAAAATAAATTTTAAATAGTTTACAAAAATTAAAGTAAATCTTTTTTTTGCACATATTACCAAAAGAAATAACTTTAGTTTGAGACAAATAAAAAAAAAACTATGATAAAATTGACGCAAATTAAAAAAAGGTATTACATCAAAAAGTATATTAGAGATATAATTATTTATATATTTTAAATATTATTATAAAGGATAAAGTATTAAATTGATCCTCTAGATTTGGGCGTAATTCTGTTTTAGCCCTTAAAGTTTAAAGTATTTTATTTGAATCCAAAAAAGTTTTATTTAGCATCAATTTAATCCCACAGTAAGGTCAAAATTAAATAATTAACAAAATGTCATACATAACAACAGTACAAGAACAAAATCGATAATCTGAAGAATAAGTACAAGCTCTAGAGGCATAAAATCAACTATTAATGTATCAATACATTTATTTATTATTTTTTATAATATAAATAAAATATTTTCTATAAAACTAAAGAAAATGATAAATAAATGTATTGATTCATCAATGGTTGATTTTGTGCTTCTGGAGCTTGTACTTGTTCTCCAGATTATCGATTTTGTTCTTGAACTGTTGTTATGTAGGACATTTTGTTAATTATTTAATTTTGACTCACTGGACTAAATTGATGCTAAATAAAACTTTTTTGGATTCAAATAGAACACTTTAAACTTTAAGAACCAAAACAGAATTACGCCCAAACCTAGGGGACCAATTTAGTACTTTATCCTATTATAAAATTGTACCAATATCTTCTAATAAAAAAAATACATTCTGAAATTTTAAATTAAATTAAGTAAAGACAATACATTAAACAAGACCGTGATTAGCCAAGTTATAATTTTTGTTACTCATAATTATCTATTAGATTATGTTATTAATAACATTTTATAACTCAAAATTGTTATGGATATATTTAAGAAAAGTTTTTACAAATTTAGATACCTACAAAATTAAATGGTTTGACAAACTTTGTATTAATACCTTTGTTAATAGGTTTAGCTTAAAATGTGATATAAAATTATAGATAATAAATTTTGGAAGTTCTATAAATTTTTTAAAATAGTATTAATTTTATCATTTATTACAAAAATGTAAATTCATTTTGCTTGTGGTATTTTCATAATTAAGTTCAATGCTTCGTAATATAAAAAAAAATTATAATATAATACAAATTCTAAATTTTAGTCGCTCATTATTTTCATATAATCAGATTAATAAAAAAAATTATATTATATATAAGAAAAAAATAAGTTGTGCACTGTTTAAAATTCATTAATTATATATCAAATTATACCAACAAAAAAAATTAAAAAACAAAACCAATAAAACTGGTGCAATAATTAATTAAACAAAAGCTACAAAAATCAATATTTAGCTGCTGTTCTTTTTTGTCTTTAATTCTTTAACTAAAGGGATATTTTTGTCATTGAGAGATATACTAAAAGACAAAATTATACCCACTACTTGATCATACATAAGAATTTCATGTTTCATAAAAGTAAGCGGAACATGTGATAATTTTCCTATATTATGTTCCTGTAATATATAAGTTATCAATTTCTATTGCCATCATATTTACTTAGCACCCCTTTATCCAGAAACTATTTCTTTCGTTTGGCACGTCTTTTTCATTCTTTCCACAATTGGAATGATTTTTGTACTTTATAAAGCATCTATATGCTTTGGAAACAGCACTTATAGCAGAATTTTTATTTTTCAAAAAATTTTTCTTTCACTTATTTTATTTTTTTTAATGGATATTAAGTTAAATAAGATATTTGGTTATTGTCTTATTATTTTTTTTAGATTTAGTTTGGTCATTTTTTTTAAAAAAAAAATTGTTTTTTTGAAAAGTTACATTAACTTATATTTATCAAAATTTAAAAATGTAATATAATATCATATATTAATAATATTTAAATTTATTTTTATATTTATATCTATAATAGTATTTTTAATTTTAAAAGATAGTTTAACAAGCACAATTATTATTATTTGTACTCACTAAAATTTTTTTAATTTAATTTAACAAACATAGATTTTATAATTTTAAAAAATTAACTTTTAAAAGTTAACTTTGATAAGCTCCTTTCAAAAAATAAAAACTTTACTAACGACCAAGAATATATTTATACTAGTATCAAACCTATTAAAAAATTAATCATCGGATAATATAATTATATGAAATCTCACATAATAAATCTGTATATGAAAATTAAAAAAAAAATTTTCAGAGTGTAAAAAATATATATTCTTTTTAAATTTTATAGACAAAATCTTTTAAACACTGTGAAAAATATTTCAAATTATTTTTTAACAATTTTACTGATAAAAAAGAATATTTTTAATACATATTAAACCGCTCTTCCACCTTAACTCATGACAACAATAAAGAAGTCTCGCGATCCACAAATTCAACCCAACAAAATACATAAATTCAGTTACAATTTTAGTATTTATTATTTTATCTTATCTTATCTTCATCTTATCTTTATTTATTATTATCTTATCTTTATTTATTTTTATCTTTCATAGGCCAATACTCTGTATGTATTTAGTTTTACCTTCATAATTTACAATTCAATTAATCAACAATCAATTAAGAAATATTTCATCTTTTCTTTTCTTATTCTTTTATAGTTTTATCATGGTATCAGAGCTCCTCTTGAACTCTGCTGACATCCATGGATAAACCAACCAATTCAGATCCTAAAACCCCTTCGACCTCCCCTCTCACTATGAATAATCAACCTTCAACTTTAGCTTAAAGTGATCTTCTTCAAATTGGCGAGCTGCCTCCCTACTCTGTCCTAGGTCAAGGAGAAAGGGCACAACAGCAACTTCATTATCTTTGTTCTTTCAGTACTTTTTTATTGTTAAAAAATTGTTAAATCGAGATTCATTCTTAAACACTTGTATCATTGATTCTGGTGCCATAGATCACATTGCATCAAATTTATCTTGGTTCATTTCTTACACACGAATTTCTCCTATTATTGTTCATTTACCAAATGGTTCTAAAATTACTGTTTCTTATAAAGACATTGTTCAATTTTCACCATCCTTAGTTCTCCATGATGTTCTTTATTTACCTTATTTCAACTTTAATATTATCTCTATCTCAAAAATTACTTCAGCAGTCGAATGTGTACTCACTTTTTTATCTTCTTCTTGCACTCTACAGAGCAACAATTTGGAAACAATTGATTTGGGCAGAATGAGAGAGGGATTATATGTCCTTAAACCCAATTTCGGTAAAAATTCATCCACTACACATTCCATAAATTCCATTCAATCCCCACCCATTACACCTTCAAATATATAGCATTTTCGTTTAGGACACCTTTTTGGACAAAGACTTAATCATTTACATAAATATTTTTCTTTTATTTCTATGCATCATGATGAGACTTGTGACCTTTGTCATCTTTCTAAGCAAAAGAAACTTTCATTTTCTCAAAGTTTTAACAAAGCCAATGCAAGTTTTGATTTATTACATTTTGATATTTGGGGTCTGTTTAGACAAAATTCTATTCATAATCATAAATATTTTTTTAATATTGTTGATGATTTTAGTCACTTTACATGACTTATTTTATTAAAATCAAAAGGAAAAGTGCAAAATTATGTAAAAAATTTTATTACTTTAGTTGAAACACAATTCAACTCTAAAGTCAAAACTATTCGTTCCGATAATGGACCGGAATTCATTTTACATGATTTTTATGCTTCAAAGGATATTATTCATCAACGTAGTTGTGTTAAAACTCCTCAACAAAATGTAAGGGTAGAACACAAGCATCATCATATTTTTGAATATAGCTCGTGTTCATATTTTTCAATCTAATTTACCATAATCTTTTTGGTCTTATGTTGTTAAATATGTTGTTTATTTACTTAATAGAGTTCCAGCATCCGCAATTAATTTTAAAACACTATTTGAGATTTTATTTAATCATCTACCAAATTATCATGACCATAAAATTTTTGGATGCTTATGTTTTGTTTCTACCCTAATGACAAACAGATAAAAATTTGATCCAAGAGCCAAAAAGATTATACTTATTGGTTTTCAACATGGTTTTAAAGGATATATTGTTTATGTTTTAGAAAATAAAAGAATTGAGATTTCTATAAATGTGATTGTTTTATAAAATGATCTTGTCCTTAGCCACAAAAAATGTCCAATTCCATACACTCAACCCAACATTGTCAAACACGCCTTCTCAAAAACAAGATTCAGTTAGTCTTCTAGTTGGACCCTCACCCATACCCATCGAACCACTTCCATCCAATTCTTTCTTTTCTCCAACAACCCCTCTTTTCTCACTGTCGTGTCCTAACCAACTTGAATCCATGACCCCCGAATCTATTTTAAGTCGTACAACCTCCCCTCTTTCCGTAATAGACACTAACCCACTATCACCTCTTCATCCCAAGTTACCTTCCTCGCCACCTGAGCAACCCCGTCCTCGTCATTCCGACCGACCTCACCGACCTCTAGCATATCTCTCTGATTGCTGGTGTAATTTTTCTGTCACATCCACAAATCTCTCTCCCTCAAAATGTCGTTATCCTTTATCTTCAGTTATGTCTTTTTCTTCTCTTTCATCTTCTCATCATAAGTTTCTTTTATCTCAACATTTTGATGTTGAGCAAAAGTCTTTTAAAGACACCAATCAATACTCTAATTGGCGTAATGCTATGAAAGATGAGCTGGATGCTCTTGAGTTGAACAAAACTTGGCATCTTGTTGATTGTCCTGCAGGCGTTAAGCTGGTTGGCTGTAAATGGGTCTATCGCATCAAATGCAAGTCTGATGGTTCAGTTGATCGATATAAAGCACACCTTGTGGCTAAAGGGTTCACTCAAACTGAAGGTGTTGATTTCTTGAAAACTTTCTCGCCTGTCGTCAAGTCTGCCACCATCAAATTAGTTTTGTCATTTGCCTCTATGAGGTATTGGCTCATACATCAGTTGGATGTCAATAATACTTTCTTACATGGGAATCTTTCTGAGGATGTTTATATGACTCTACCACCCGGGTTTACATCTCCTCGACCGAATCAATATTGCAAGCTACTGAATTCACTGTACGATTTACGACAATCTAGTCGTATGTAGTATGACAAACTTTCTCATCTTTTGCTATCTCATGGATATCAGCAGACCTTATCTAATTATAGTCTATTTGTTAAATTTACTGGTACTCAAATTTCTATCTTTCTAATATATGTTGATGACATTATTCTCATTGGTAATTCTATTTTTGAACCCATTAAGTCTATATTGCACCAACACTTCTGAATTAAAGACTTGGGTCCATTAAAATTTTTTTGGATATTGAAGTTGCTCAATCAGCGAAGAAAATTTGCTTATCTCAGAGAAAATATTGTCTTGATCTTTTGGAGGATTCTGGTTTATTAGGTGCTAAACCTGCCTCTATTCCAATGGATAGTACCACAAGACTATATCAAGACAAAAGTCCCATGCTATCTGACCCTTTTGTATATTGCCGTTTGGTTGGGCGTCCTATCTATCTCACCACAACTCGACCAGACATCATGTATGTCACTCAACAATTAAGTCAATTTATGACATCTCCTACTAAATCTCATCTTCAAGCTGTCAAGCATGTGTTACGATATCTGAAAACTAGCCCCAACAAAAGACTTTCTTTTCCAAGAGAATCAGAAATTCAACTTTTTGGCTTCAGTAACGCTGATTGGGCCAGATGTCCTGACACTCGATAATCTTTAACAGGCTATTGTTTCTTCTTAGCCAGCTCTTTAGTCTCTTAGAAGACCAAGAAACAAACTACTATTGCCCCCTCATCCACTGAAACAAAATATCGTGCACTTGCCAACACAGCTTGTGAACTTCAATGGATAATAGATGTGTTACAATTTCACGCATCTCTCCTATCTGCCCACCAGTTTTTTATTGTGATAATTAGAGTGCTCTTTATATTGCTACTAACTCAGTTTTTTTATCAACGGACCAAACATTTAAAGGTTGATTGCACTTGGTTCGACAAAAAGTTCAAGATAGAGTGATGAAACTTCTCCTAATTCTCTCTTCTGGACAGCTAGCTAACATCTTTACCAAGCCTTTGTCTTCTCAACCCTTCCATCTTAATCTCAATAAACTTGGTGTTCTTGACATCTTTCATCCTCCAGCTTGTGGGGGCGTATTAAACCATTCTTCCACCTTAACCCATGACAACAATAAAGAAGTCTCGCGACCCACAAATTCAACCCATTATTTTTTCTTGTCTTATCTTTATTTGCTTTTATCTTTCATAGGTTAATACTCTATATATATAGTTTTACCTTCATAATTTACAATTCAATCAATCAACAATCAATCAAAAAATACAAAGTACATTTTTCATATTTCTTTTCTTATTCTTTCATAGTTTTATCAATACATAAAAAAGAGCAATTTATTATTATATTTTTAGAGCATTTTTGAGTTTTTTTATTTAAATTAAATAAATACATAAATTACGGAAATACATAAAATGTGAAGTATTTACAAAAATGTGTAACCTTATGCATCTCGGATGCTGAGGGATAAGTTAAAAATTGAAATATCTCGGAGTCTGAAACCCTGTGCTGTGACCGAATGACACCGAGACGTATCTTGGGTGCACCCAGAATATGTGTTATTATGAAAATCAGGAACTGAGTATCCGAGATATGTGGCCAACTTAGAAAGGAGTCTCAGTACTCGGGAGGGGTCTTAGTCCCTGTTAGACACATATCTCGGATGTTGAGATCCAAATTAGACAAATTGTACATATTCTAGGTACTGAGACCTCATTTTAAGTTGCCACATATTTTGGATGCTCAGTCCTCGATCTCCATAATAACACATATCTCGGGTGCATTCAAGATATGTTTCGGTGTCGCTCGGTCATAGTACGGTACAGAATCTTAGACACCGAGATATGTTCAATTTTTAACTTATTCATGAGATGTGTAAGTGTACATATTTTTATAAATACCTCATATTTTATGTATTTTTATAATTTATATATTTATTTAATTTAAATAAAAAATTCAACATTTTTGCTATTTATTTAAAAAAATGTATACCTACAAAAAATAATGATGTCCATATCACTATAAATCACCATATCTCACTCCATAAACCTCATTTTACTACTTTCTCCTATATTTTTAAATAAATAAATAAATAATGATAATCATCCTGGCGCATGCGCGCACGCACACAGACACCCACGCACATATATATATTGATTAAACGATACTTTTTTTGTTATTCTTTAGTTTGAACACACTAGATATTCAACGGAAAAAGATCCTCTCCAGTTTTTTTAACAATGGATAGAATCCAGTGTGATCTATCACCTTTGATTCTATGAGTGGGACCAGAAATAAATAAGAAAGAGAACACAATGAATGGTTAGATTGAACACTGGATACCATCCAGTTTTTTTCTCATTGGAGAGGATCCACTCCCATATTCAACTACCATATCATTTAAGGGAATGTCTTTGGTGAAAAATATATTTTCTGAACCTTGGTGGACCAAGTAGAAATTTCCTAATGTGTGGCTCAGATCATTTAAGGGAATGTCTTTGGTAAAAAAAAGTATTTTCTGAACCTTGGTGGACCAAATAAAAATTTCCTAATGTGTGGCTCAGATTAATTTTATGTATAAGTTTTCTATAATTCCACATATGACTCAATACCTACTTTAATTGCAAACCAATATATTGTGATCCGGTTGGACCGATGATATTATGACTAGTTTTTTTTTTTTTTTTTTGTAAATACTAATGTTTGGTTTAATGGGTTGAGTGAATGGTGGGCCATAAAAAACTTTTAATCAAAAAATAATTTATTTGTATTTGGGCTTGTTGCATATAAGTTGATATTTAGCCTTTATTTTTGTTTTACAATAAAAGATATATTATTAATATTTTGTATATTTAGTTAACAAAACATATATATTTTTTTTCATTCAACGTAATGTGGTTAGTAAAAATATGTACATGAATTTGATGTCAAACAGAATAAACACACATTATATTTTTTTTATCAAAATATCTTATAATTATAAACGAAATAAAATATAACACAAATTATTGATGAAATGAAGAGGGTATTTTTTATTTTTATAAAAATAATAAAAAATATATTTTTTATTTAAATAAATTAAATATATTCAATAATTACTAAAATAAATAATTTTAAAAATTATTATGAAAATACTTCAGCTTCTTATATCTCATTTACACTGTAAACGAGATAATTTTACACTTGTAAATGAGATAGGTATATTTTTTCAATTTTATATATTTCGTTTTCAGTATAAACGAGATATATATATTTGTAAATATAAAAATATATTTTTTGAAAATAATAAAAAATATTAATAATTTAAATTAGACCAAATTCTAAAAATAGAACATTTCAAATAATAAAAAAATGAATAGTTTTATATAATAGAGAAGATGGACGTTTTAAAAATAGAACACTATTAACACGATTAAAATACGAATTATTAAAATACCATTATTAACCATTAGTACTTAAAAAGGTTTGTGGGAAGCATGAAGTTGGTGCTAAATAAAATAGGAAAAAAGGAGAAGGGAATGGAAACTATTGTTCTGAAAACCGGATCGGACCAGCCAGTTCGACCGGATTAATCGGGAACCGGTCAGTTAACCGGTCCGGTCAACGTCTAAAACCGACTTACAAAAAACTGGCCGAACCGGTAGTTAACCGGTGAACCGAACGAACCAATCGATTTTTTGTTGAAATCCGGTTCTCCCCTTAAATACCAAACGGCGTCGTTTTGGTTTAATACTTTAATTAAAAAAAAAATACGCGTAGCCCAAATGCCCCCCAATCCCCTCTCCCTTCTCTCACTCTCAGTGTCACCAACACCAAAATCAAAATTCCTAATTCAAAGGTTCTTTGGAGAACAGCAGAAGAATGAGGCTTGTCGGAGCACGGTAGCGGCGGAGGAAGGAGGCGGTGGAGCTGTGGTTGATGTGCATGGCTTACCGAGCTTCTCTGCTTCTCTCTTCTCTCTTCTCTTTCACTCTCAGTCTCACCAAAATGGCGAAATCCCCCAATCTATCTCGCTCTTAGTCTCAGACGCTGCCAGTCTTCTTTGTCGTCCCTGTCGTCGGCCGCCTCTTTCTCGTCGTCAAAAACGCCTCTGTCTTCGAGACATCTCTCCTCTGTCTGTGTCGAGCACCTCTCTGTCTGAAGTGCGAACGTACCTGTGTCGACGTGGGCTCTTCGCCATAGCCCGTGAGTTCTTCAATTTTCATCGTCCCTCAACATCTTCGTGGTCTTGTTTATTTTCACTAATTTCTTCCCTTTTTCACTTTAGTTTTTTATTTGTTTCCTCTGTTGTGATTGTTAATTTTATTTATTCTGATATCTGAGTTGTTTCACTTGTTTGTTGCTGATTTGTTTGATTCTCAGTTGATGGTGTTATGATGGATTGCTTCACTACATTGTTTATGTTAAAAATTTTTCTGGTTTTTGTTTTTTTCAATTAATTTTTTACTCAGTGAGGAATTTAGGGCAGATTTGAATTCATAACTTCAGATGCAGAGTATTTGTTTTAAGTTCTTCTACTTTTCAAATTTTTTTTATTTTGTTAATTATATGGATTAATCATTTTGTAATTCTGAATTTTACCGAATATAAATTTTGATAAAAGTTCAATTTTGGAACTCTGGTTTTTTAATAACTTCATTGCCGTATCATCTGAATTTATCAAGTTTGAATTTTATCTAATTTTGGTGCATTTTATGTGCTTGATTTTTATTATATTGTGTTGATGGTGAAAGTATCTGAAAGGGATGCTTCTGAACCTGTCAGGAGGATGTCCCTCATGCATCTCCACCTAAAGATTGTAGAGAGAATGCCAGAATGGTGAATGTGAAGATGGAAATGGAATGGCTCTTGATGAACCGTGCAACACAGCAGAGGAGCAGGTCAAGAGCAATGAAGAATGCAACAGGGCAGGAGAGTCAATGAGTAATGCAGATGGAAAAGTTCACAGAGAACTGAAGCCACTAAGAGCTCTAGAGGTTATAGATTGTTTTTTAAGTTTGTGTTCCATTTACATAATTCATTTGGTATAGGCATTATCATTGTACATTTAATAGCTATTGGATAATTTTCTCTTTAATGCATTAAGGAACTCATATTGTGTTTCATGTGTTTATATACTAAATTTTTAATAATTTTATTTAATATTTAATTAAACCGGTTGAACTCCGGTTGAACCTGTAAACCAGTAAATCAGTCACCTCACCGGTTCATTGATCGGTCCGGTTCTCGCAACCTTGATTGAAACGGTTATCTCCAACTTTATTTATCTCTATCAACTTCTCCTAACAACGGTTATTTCTCTTTCTTCTTCTGTTTTATTTATCTCCCTAAACACAATTGGAAAACAGTTATCTCCCACTCTTTTTCTATTTTATTTACTCCCATCAACCTCTCCTAATTACCTAATAATTAACAAACGGTTATTTCTCACTCTTCCTCCGTTTTATCTATCTCCCTAACACATAATTAAAATTGTTATTTTCCATTCTCTCTCTATTTTATTTATCCATCATCCATCAACTTTACGCTTTTCATCTTTCGATTTTTATGAGTGGACATAATTTTATTCTCATCATCGAACTTTAATTGTATGAGTTTTTTATTTTTCAAATTTAAATCAATTCAATTCAATCTATAATTTAATCTAAATTTTTTTATGTACTCTTTGTGAGTTCTAATTGATCAAACATACCCATTTTAATCTCTTTTACCAACCTTTTTTAATTTATTTAAAATAAAAAAATCCTAAAAGAATTAGTCAAATAAAAAACCAATGAAAATTGTGAAGCATTGGAGTTTTTGACTGTGACTGAAAACTCTCCAAATTATATCAACATTGCACCAATCATGCTGTTTAACATCTAATTCCTACCAAAAGTAAATATTAAGAAAAAAATATTATTATTTTAATGAAAAATATGTAATTTTTCATGTATCCAAGTTGCTAATAGGCACGTGCGGCGCAAGTTAGCAAGTTTTTTTTTTTTTTGTCATGGCCAAATAAGCCCTGATCGATATAACCCGCCCAATCTACAACCCAAAAAAACCCCAACGCAATCTTCTTCCTCGCAGTGCCGTCTTCCTCGCCTCCAATGTCAACATCCACATCTACAACATCCATTTTCTCTGGTTTCTTCACCTCAGTCGGAGCCACCTCAACCTTCTCACTAGTAGGCAATTCCTATCTATTTGATCACAGTAACAAATTAGTATAAATAACAAAAAAAATCATTACGATGCTATATAAAATAAGCTTAACCCATTCAAGGATTCAACAGATAAATGCACAAAAATTAAAAGAGTTTTACCCTGTTGAATTTATTGGATGCGGCATTGTTGTTGTTCAAGTTGCCAAGGAATGTCTGTTGCTTAATTTTGCTCATTATCTTCTTCCAGTTGGTCACCAATCGATCATTTTAAAGGGTCTCAAGTGTCAACAGCCTCAATGTCAATATCAAACTCAATCTCATCCCCATCTTATTTTAGATTTTCATTTCTCTTCCTTATGATATGTACCTCCTGCTTTAGATCTCCTGCTGCTCCATTGTGCAGTGCCGTCGTCTAACCTAGGCTGCTCCATCACTCCAACCCACTTTATATTTAAATTTGACCCACATATTAATAAAAGTTTATTTGTGAAATTTTTATTATTTATGAACCGGTCCTCATATTTTTTATTAATTGCCGTTATTATCTGGTCCTTCATGGTCCAGAAAATATTTTTTCCACTAAAAAAAGCTCCATCATTTAAATATGTCATCTCGTTGGAATTGAAATATTAAGTAAATTATCAATAATATTATCCAAAGATTTAGGTTCTCACAAAAAAATCTTTATTTATAAAATACAGAAACATTCCAAAATATATTAAAGGTACAAATTTTTTTATTTTATAAAATTTGATTAGTTTGATGTCATCATCTTCTTTGAAAGAAAATTGATGAAGATGGTTATGCTGTCAAATTTGACAAGTTGAAGGTTTTACTACATGGTTCTAGGAGTTATAGAATCATGTTTGAAAAAGTCAAACAATAAGCTAAGCTTAAGATACAACTATATGCAAGTTGTATGCATCTTATGGCCACCATATATTGATGCGTGGTTATATATAGGCTTTAGAGACGTTGATTAGTTCTTAAATGAAGATCATAAATTAATATGAGTAGTCAAATTGAGAGTTATCACTTTCTCCCCACTCCGAAAGTATAATAGATTAACAAAGAATAAAAATATGAATTATTATTATTATAAATATAGTATTGTTTTTCTCTCTAAAATATTATTATAATATTATTCTTCTTAAAATATTTTATGTTATTGTAAAAAAAATTATACTTAGATTAACTAAAAAATGCTATTTTACGGAAATTTTATTACGGAGCTTTTAACTAAATCACATTCTTCATTAAAACCATAAATAAAATTTACATACAGATAAATTTATATAGAATTTTCTTGTCATATGAGATTAAAATAAATACTGAAATACATTAAGTAGATGAAATAATTGACAAGCTTTCACCTTTCTACAAATACAGAGCTGCCTGAGTAGAAACTTTCTTTTTTTTTTCATTTGATTTTTATTTTTCGAAATTAAAACTTTTTCAAGCTCTGATAAGTAGTCAAAAGTCTAACGACTTAATTGACCAATGTTACCATTAACTTGAATCATTTTCCAAATTCTAGGCACCTAGAATGGCCATTAGAAACATGATTAAGAGCCTCCATCTCCTCCTGCTGCTTAAGTGTCTCATACAAAGGAGCATTCCTAGTCTCAGGAATCCAAATGCTCAAAACGCCACTAACAATGGACAAGACCCCAAACACTATAAAAGAAAGTGATGGGCTCAATCGGCCCACCACCACGAGCAGCGGCGCCACCGACGCCCCGAGCATCAAAGTTTGCCTCAACATTGAGACAGCAAAGTTCCTCACATTTGTAGGAAACAACTCCACACAATAAATATACAAGATATCATAGGCCAAGGAAGAGCCCATAAACCCAACTGCCTCAACAATCAACTGCCCCCAGTTCCCGCCAAATTTGCCACGCGCCTTGGAATTTGAATACCCCTTTGAGAATATTAGGCACAGAATGCAAGAAACGCCTGCCACGTAGGATGAAACAGAGAATAACAACCTTCTGTTAAAAAATCCCAACAGAAAAGAACCAGCAAAAACAGCAGGGATTTCCATAACCGCATTTATAGCCACCGAGACATAAAGATTGAAATTCAAATTCTCCACGTTGAGTTGAACTCCGTAGTAAACAAATCCAACCCCAAACCCAGCAATCATAACAAGAACCATTCGTTTCGCAGCCCATTTTGTGGTCCAGAGATTCTCTCTCTTGTTCGAAACTGTTCCGGATTCTTCATCTTTCATTTCAGAAGGATTTGTTAAGGTTAGATTTCGAGGGAATTCGTCTTTGCCGTTTATTCTGGCGAAATATTTCAACACTTTCAATGCATCTTTGCTTCTGCCTCTTATTAGAAGCCACCTTGGGGATTCAGAGACCCAAGGGAGTATTATGATTGCGTATGCCAGGGGCAAAATGGACAAGAATTTGTACAAGTTCCTCCAATTTGTTCTGGTTGGGTATGCCAGAAGAGGGAGTGAGAGGAATCCAATTGTGAAGAAAAAAAAGCTGTATTGGCCGGCTTGGCCTCGCCACTTGCGTCCCACCGACTCTGTGGCGAGGACAAGGCAGCTTATGCCGATTCCTGATCTCGCAAATCCTGTTGCGAATCGGAAGAAGGCATAGGCGTAGATGTTTGGGGAGTAGGATGTGGCCAAAAATGTTATGGAGGTTAAGATGCATGAAATCATCACTGCTCTTTTTCTTCCAAGCCAAGTATCTGCTAGGTGCCCAAATATAGCAGACCCTGAACCAAAATTTGAAGAACATGTTAGTTAATGTTGTTACAAAGTAACTAATTAGTTAATTACTAACACAATTCATATTCACAGCATCATATGTATGGATGCCCGCCCGTTAAACTAATCCACTATGTACTATACTATATTATATTAATATTATAGGCTATTGAGTCTTTGTATTACATGCTCAGTTGAGTCCAGAAAAGGGGATATAAAACCCTGTATCTTTTAGTACAAAATGCAATGTATTTGTCTATGTGTATATACTAAATTAATTACCTTGTATTTATCTATAAATATATGTATTGTTTTATATACTTTTTTTCAACATTTATACAAATGACTGAGTTGATAACTAATTTTTTTGTACACATATTGACATAAAATATATATGAAGCATGAGAACTATATGATATCCTAGATTAAAAGTATAGAGTATATATTAGCATAAATGAATATAAAGATAGTAATTAAACAGGTATATACCTAAAAGAGAACCAAGGAAGTTGACAGAAGCAGGAACAGCAGCAAGAAACTTCCTATCACATATAAGTCCCCATTCAGCTACGGTGGAGCTTCTATCTCCACCAACCCATTCCCAGCTCCCAGGCACCAAACCACAAACAGAACCGCCGCGGCCGTCAGTGCAGTACACCCCATTCTTGCACCTCCAAGGTGGCTGTGCATCACTGAAGATTGTCACCAATGTGCTCTGTGCATCAAATATCCATGCAAATGAAACCACAAGCACATGCAAGATTTGGGATAATCCAAGTGAGCCTACATAACCTTCCACAACTTCATCCACAGTTAGCTCAAGTTTTGTGCCTTCTTCACTTTCCACCAGGGTTGTGCCTCTTCTTCCATGACTCTCTTTTGATTGATCCTCTTCCATGATGCTTCCTACAATAATCAAAACACTATGGAAATAATTAATTATTATTAGTGCCTATTGTTTTGCTCCCTTCCTAGAATGCACATACACTCTTATTTATAGTGTTATTGTGCTCTCATTCTATATTTCTAGAACATTAAAATATTGCAACAAAAATAAAATATATATAACTTAGACATGGGTTTTGTTTGTTAAAAGTCTCCTAATTAAAAGCATTAAAGACATAAAAGTAGGATCTTCTAAACATTTTCATTAATTCGTTGTCATTTAATATTAAAGTTTTTTTTAATATAATGATTTTCTAGTTTTTTATCGTTAGATAGTGTCCTAATAAGTTATCACAAATTTCAAAAGAAAAAAGTACCCCTCTTTTTCAATATATTAGTTGTTTTGTATCTGTAGCAATTTAGTTGTGGCTTTATGTTTTCAAAAAAAAAAAATACTACATAACTAATCAAATTTATTATTTTTATTTAATAAAAAATTTTTATATTAAATAAATCCTAAATTCTAATAATATAAAAATAAGATATTAATCTAAAATATTAAGTAATATTGATAAAACGTATTGACCAATGACCCTTAAGGTTTCTCTTCTAGTAATTAATTTATATTAATCGATTTCTGTTTATTTTAATATATATATTTATTAATCGGAGAGATAATATTGGTAGAAGTTAAAAAATTTGATAAGGAGTCTTTGCAAAAAGCTTTAATAGTTATTTTCTTATTAGTGTATTTAATAAAGGAGAAAATTAATTTGAAATGAAAAGAGTAATGAAGACGAAAATAACATTCTAGTATAATTTTTCTTCTAAAATTTAACTTTAAGTTAATATAATTTGATACTCTTTTAGTTTATAAAATGTAACACTGATCTTTCTTTCATGTATCAAATCAAGGGTGCCAATTTTAGTTAGAGGACATTTAAACATCCATATATAATTTTTTGAAAATCATATCCATATATAATTCACCCTCAGTATAAATGGAAAAAGAGATAGAGACTTCACAATAAAACTGGAGTTCTAATTGAATAATGTGAGATTAATGTTACTTGTTGGGAAATATGTCCTACATTTTTTTCCACTCAAACAAATAGAGATGCATGCACAATGTGAATGTCATCACTCATCACCTATACAAATGGTAGTGGATAGTGCCAATTTAAAAATCCTACATCGTATTATATTTGAATTGTAGATGACTCACTTATCATAAAATAAGTACCTAGTACAATAATTAATTATTGGTGGCTTAATTAAACCGTGATAACTATTAGTAATGGTAATCCATGGCTATGGGGCCCAAATTTTATAATAATAATGATAGTGGTAGTTGATAGATGATTGAAGAAATTGAAATGGAAATCATGAAGAGTTGAAGACAAACACCCACTCACTGTGGGAAATGGTATTTTTTTTTTTTAATTTGAGTGATATTTAAATAATTATTTTTATTTAAAAAAATAATTATTTATATTTATGAATTTTATGAACGCTGATAAAAATATCTATTAAATAAAAAAATAATGTTATACTTATAAAAGATAAATTCTATACGATAAAAGTATCTAAATTTAATTTTTTTATTCACTTTTTAATTAAATTCCTAAATTATTTTCTTTATCTTCAACCTCAACTTCGACATCATCGTCTTTTTTGTTTCCCAAATTCCAAACCTTCTCAATCCTCTATAACATAACTTTTGTAATCCACTCTACACTTTTGAAACCTCAAACACTTATGCTCTTAAACCTCACTGCCTCCTTTACTCACTCTCACTGCCATTCTCCATCGTGTCCCTACAAATTCCTAACCGTTGTTGCTGTTCGTTGTCAGTCTCTCATCGTGTCGTTGTTCGGCGTCGCGTCTTACGGTCACCTCGCCGCCACCACCAATAGATTCTTCTCCTCCATTAGCAGCGTCGTCGCATATTGTAGATTTCTTGCCAACAGATTCCCAATCGTGTCGTTGTTCGACGCCGCATTTTGCGATCACCTCACCACTACCAGCAGATTCTTCTCCTCCAATAAAAGTGTCCCGCGTCCAGCGTCCTGCAGATTCTTTGCCATCGCCAACAAAGTCTTCGTTGTCATTGGCTTGTTGTTCTTCTATATTTTTCTTCGATTTTTTCTTCATTATCATTGGTGGTGGTGATGTTTCATATGTGGATACTCTGTTGAATTTGGAGTTACCGGAGAAGAAGCGAAAATTGAATGACGAAGAATTGGTGATGGTGAGTTTGGAGTTTTTGTGTTCGAAGAATTAGAAGAAGAGATAGTGGTGTTGAGGTTGAAGATAAAAAGGATAATTTAAAAATTTAATTAAAAAATTAATAAAAAATTAAGATTTAAATATTTTTATCGTACAAAATCTATCTTTTATAGATATAACGCTTGTTAGTTTTCTTGTTTAATGAATATTTTTATTAGTGTTCATAAAATTTATGGACAGAAATAATTATTTTTTCTCTTTTATTTTCAAAACCATTCTCAAAAATATGTCAAAATATGTTAAAACAAGCATCCACTTATTAATTTTCTTTTAAAAGTGCGAAATGAGACGAAAAATCTTATACAAAATTGTGAATTGAAATACACTAAGAGTTTATTATTATTATTATTATTATTATTATTGTTATTATTATTATTATTTTGCTCTATTCCGAACGAAAACTCTTTCCATGCACATACACAGACACAAACACATACACTACCAGAATTGAGAATTTATTATTAATTAAAAATATCTGCATTATTATCCCCACAAACTAACACCACCAGAAGTTTTTGTCTATTTGCCTATTATAAAGCATTTGTGATTTTCGAGCATGCGATATTATTCTAGCCAAATAAAGCACAACTCTATTTTGTTTTTATTGTTGATATTTGGCTCCAAGCCACGCATCACAAATACAATACGAAACTAAGTTGCAACAATAGAAATAGAAATAGTAGTTAGGGAGCTACAAAATCATGGGCTGGAAAAGAAAAATAAAAGGTAATTAAGATTGTTTCCTAAATGATATTTTGTTTGTAATAGTTATTTATTTAATTTTCGATTCATATCTAAGAGTTTAGATAAATTTAATAATAGTATGTTCTCTTATATTAAAATGTAGACTAAATTTATTGAGTTATCAAAACTTCAAAAGTATTTGTAAATTATCTATGCTAGAAACCAAGGGCAAAATTTAAAGAAAAAAGACTGTTTTTAATATATATAAAAAATATAATTGTTTAATTTAAAATGAAATATAAATACTAATTTAACTAATATTACAATATCATTGCAATTGTGTATTCTAAGAAAATTCTTACAGGAACAAAAACCTACCGAACAAACATGAAAATCAATTGCAGCAAATATATAAAGAATGCTCTCAACTGTAACTTGCGTGAGCATAGAGAGCTGGTGACTCGACATGCCATTATCATGAATTATACAAAAAAAAGTAGCTGATTTCTTGGCCATGGAATAACCTTAGCAAGTTTAGTTAAATATATATATAATATTTTTATCATAGTTTAGTTAAATATTTAAATCCTAGATAGCATGTCCTAAGAATATTCCATTTTCTTTTCCTCTTCATTTTAGCTGAAACATTTTTATATATAAATTACTTTTCATTGTTTTCCTACTCAATATGTTGTTCACAATTTCTATTAAGGATAGTTATAATATTTTCTTTTATTTTTGTATACTACTACGTACTAGTTTTTTTTTTTTTTTCTTTTTGTGTGTGTGAGGGGCTAAATAAGAAGAAAGAAAGAAAAGAACAAGGAAAAAATAAAACAAGCAAATTAAAGAAAAAGCTAACAGGGTCACAGCCTTGAGTCAAATCCGATCTTCTCCAATATATTAATGTTTTTCTTTGTCAAACATTTTATATTTGAGTATATTTTTCTGTTTGACTGATAATTAATCATTATTAGAATTGAAAATAATAGATATAATTTAATTACAAAAGTTTGTTCAAGGAGTGAGAAGTACCTTATATTATAAATTATTTAGATGTAAAAAATGTAAAATTTAAAATATATCCTCTTTTATGTCATATTATTAAAATTCAGGTTGAATTATTTATCTAATTTAATTCTAAAAGTTAGTTCAAGAAATAAAAAATATCTCATATATACATCTATAAATTATTACCATGTTTTGAGAAAGGTGTTGAGGTCATTAAAAAGAAGACTCTTTTGAGTTACAAGGAGTAAAGTAGTATTGATCAATTTGGATTATTGATGATAATATCAAAAAAGACAATAAATTAATATTATATGTGTTCTAATTCTAATTTTGATTTTTTTATTTCTATAAGGTTTGATTTTGTTACTTTACTCTAGTGTGTTGAGTTTTTCTGGTTCAAAAAAATAATAATAATTATAATCATTTAGAATTAATCTATTTATATAAAGACGCATGATTATTTCAATTTTTTTAAAGGATAGATAATCCATTTAAATTTCACACAAGTAAATTCTATATGATAATCCTCGAGACTTATATTTTGCCATATATTATATTTAATATTGATGTTTGTTGTGATCATAAAAGAAGTAATAAAAAAATCAAATTTCTCTAAAGTAAAAAAATTAATAAAATAAAAAATTAATTATTTTTAAATTAAAACAAGAAGATTCATATATAATAGAATTATAAATTTAATTAATAATAATTAATTTTTTAATTTATCATTTTATCAATCTTCTCATTAGTATCTAAATTTCTAAAAAGAAACATTTAGAGTAATTTCAGTGGAAGTGGGCTGATTTTTATCTGAATTTCATCCGTAGTTAAAAATTCAATTTCAAATTTTTTGACAAATTCAGAAAAAAAAACTGTATTATTTGTCTTTCTAGATTTCAAGAATTTGGGTTCCCGCCTAACCTTTTCATCCGGAAATAATTTTTTTTTTAATATTGATGTTTATTGTTTTTCCGGTGTTGATGTTACATCTATGTGGAATCAGCAAACGTACCTTATCCATTTCCTTTTCCCATACATTGCTTGTAAGTTGTAACCTCACTTAGAAGGATGTATGTATAAACAAATGAATAGAACTTTAATAATTTCATCATCTAATCTATATATTAAGCGAGCATCCATTTAGTGGCAAACAATTTTTGTCCAAAAGTATCACTGCAATAATGTGAAGATTTCTCAATGAAATTCCTATAGCTAAAAGAATTTCAGAGAATCCAAATAACTATTTAATTTGAAACTTATCTCAAAAAACCTAACCACATACATGTGTCCATCAAAAATTGATTTGCTTTACTAATTAAAATTTTAAATGCTTTCATTTGATGGAAATATTTAAAACTCGAAATATAAGTTAATATATATTCTCAGACTAAATTAATTTAACTAGATTTAAAACATTCCACTTATTCGAAACTCTATACAGGATGTTATGTGTAAATATTATGAATCATTTTATGAAAAAAATCACAATAATAAAATTGCATATTAAAATTTTGTACTCTATGTTGCAAGTATTTATTATAGAATACTCTTAATGCAGAAAAATATTGATGAATACTCTATGCTTTTATATCAGAAGTATATATCTTATGTACTTTGTGATATGATAAATGCAAAAGAAGCTTAATTAACTTAAAAGAAAAAGATAAATTATGTGAAGAGAATTATTTCCACGTGATGAATTTATTTGATTTATAGGTAGCTCTTTTTAATGACCATACTATAGAAAGTTCGTTAAAGAATAGGCACAACTTCTTATAGAAATTGGGTTATCAATGTGGACGGTAGCAATAAACTTAAATATTGATGATATCAACATATAGACTATAGTCCTACAAATTTAAAGCACATACTCACTTAAGCATCATAATTTTGGGTAATTAAGCTTATGAAACAACTTTTTGATTTGTGGTTGAAGTGTAACTCGTACAAACTAAACAAACTTAAATGATGGAAGGTGTTGGTAAGTTGGTTGAAGCTATACATCAATATATGTCATACCTTGTACGACAATGAATTGGTATGATAGCATTGGCTTCTATGTTTTGACTTTAATAGCACATACACGTGGTTTAGAGTATTTCTTTTGCTTAGTGGTTATTTGCACAAAATGGCTAATATTCCTTTTAGTATTTTAGGATCTAACGATTTGGTTTTGAGAATATGATAAGATAAGATATGAGAATAAGACATAAAAGATAAAAATATAAAAATTAATATTTTTATATTTTGTTTAATAAATTAGAATAAATTATAAAGGTTAATTTATTTTCATTTTTTATTAAAAAACTTTAGAAAAAAAATATAATAATAAAAAGTATAATTATAAAAAATTAATAAAAATACTAAAAGAAAAAAGAAAAAATAAATTATGTTTTTTATTAGTGTCTTAATATTTTTTCTGTCAAGATGAACACAAAATATACTAATTCAGTATTTTTATATATGTTTCATTTACTTAACATAATTTTGTATCTCTATATCCATATCTCAATATCCTGTCTTTATAAACAAACGTATACAACCTAAGCCATAATTAGTTGGATTAATATTAAATTATTTGCTTTGATTTCCTTTTCCTTTTTTGGTTTAGGGCAAGCAATACAAATTTAAAGTTGTGTGTGGCGTGTTATTTTTCCAATAAATGATATTTTCTTTTAATTTTGACAACAAAAAATTGTTATGTTTTATTACTTGTAAAATCCAGAATTTTTGAAAAATTTTATTATAAGTTAATTTTAATTAATTTATTTATTAAAGAATTTAATCTCAGAAATCATCATTTTATTAAAGATAATTAAAACAAGTTTTGATAAATTAAATTTAAAATAAATTAAGGTTTTTGTTCGATTTTATAATTATTGAGTATTTTTCTATTTACAATTTAAAGATTTAGAAATTTGGAAATAATGAGATTTTTACTATTTAAATTAAAATTTTTATATTTAAAATGTAAAGCTTGACAGTTATAAAAGAATAAGAATTTTATATGATTTAGTTTAATAATTGAGATTTTAGAATTTAATACTTTAATTTTTATAAATAAAAAAAATTAATTATCACTACAAGAAAAATATCCATTCAGCCACACTTTTTTAAGCTACATTTGAAAAGCGTAGCCTATTCGTAGCCTATTCATAGAATAGGCTACGCTTTTTTCCCTGTTGCCTTTTTTTATAAGAGAAAAGGATACACAAATGCGGCATCATTTAAAAAGCGTAGCCTTAAGTATTATAGAAATCACTTATAAAGCGTAGCCGTAGGTCGATATCTATAGGTTCACTTTTTGTATCAAAAGAGACGCTTTTAAAGGGTAGCCTATTTTTTAAGTTTTAGGTGCACTTAAAAAGTGATGCCTAATGTATCCAGAGCAAAATACTTATCACTTGGTAATTTTTTTCCTCTTTTACACGAAAGGAAACCTACACTTAGCGAAAAGTTTGTCAATTCCCTCCTAGGTCATCACTCCCCTCCAAAGCCCCTTCATCCTTACACTGACCCGTGAAGAAACCCTCTCACCACACTCACCATCGCCACTGACCACCCACCATCGCGCAGAAACCCTCTCACTGCACCATCGCGAAGAAACCCTCTCACTGCAGCATCACGAAGAAACCCGTACTCATCACCACTCACTACAAGAAAGTCACTCCTGTTCGCCCTCACCATCGTTATCTCTGCGCTTTTCACCTTCGCCAACCCTGTCGCGCACAACCCTCACCGTTGCAACCACTCACTCATCTTCATCACTCACCACTCACCACGCCGTCACTCATCTTCATTGTTGCTTCTCTTCGCTGCGCGCTCACATTAGAAAGACTCTGCCTCAACTGAAAGCCTCTCATCAGTCGCTCACCATCGTTAAGAAGGTATGTATTCACCTTCATTTGGTTTCTAAAATCTGAGAGGGTAGGATTCCGATTTTAGGATTGTAATTTAGGGGTTTGGTACGAAATCCTGTGAACTCGTGAATTGATGAACATGCATGCTAATGTTACCGTGCAGTAGAACTAGTGAATTTGGGGGTTTCATTCTGTTAGTGTTGCATCGCAGGATTTACTGTGACTTGTTGCAAAAATTTTATGGTTTGTCTGCTCCTGAAGGTCCACTTACGGAGGTTTGCTTCTGTATGATTTTTGGTGCAAAATAATTAGAGCTGTTAACATTTATTGTTTAAATTGAAGTTGCTAAAACAAAGATTGAACTGGATGTGCAGAGTGTCCATAACAGAAGCTGTGTTATTATATTTTTTGCTTTTATGCACAAACCATTCTTCTGTTAAAATTGTCTTGCCTACTAATAAATTATGAAAACCAAGTAGGGAAATTGTTTGAGATGATTACTCTTTTTATATAAAAAACAAAAAGATTTTAAAGGATTCTGAAACAAGTATTTTCATAAAATCTTCTAAAGAAACAAATTCTTGTAAAGAGACAGGGTATGGACTTCCATTTTTAACAAATAAAATAAACCTTGAACTGTGAAACGCTAGATCAACAGAAATCAAACTTTCCAATGCAGAAGATTATTGTTTTCATTGTTTTATCTTTGGAATTTTTGTTACTCGCAGGTTTTGACAGAGAGTATTGATCGTGTCTTAGAGTTTGTTAAACGAAGTAAGGCAATCAACCCCACTGTTGCATTGGAGACAGCTACAGCCTTGCAGGTATGTGTGTTTTATCTCTTTCTTCTAATCATAATAGAAATTTGATTTAAAAGAAGACCAGAACATTGTGTTTGTTCCTGATTTTGCGTATATTTGTTTTGTCTTTCAATTACACTTAGTAAAAATGAAGACATTTTTAAATTTATTGGCTTAGAAGGCATAAAAAGGTTTATTTTTTCAAAATAGGAGTCTTTAACTTTACATGTAATAAATGTGTTCCACATTAGAAGTTTCACTGCTTATGCCATGGGGTTTCTAAGGAGTAAGGATCCACTGATTCTGGATAACAATTTGAGGGAACTGGGTGCTAAAATTAGATAAGACAATTGGGCAGGTGTAGTTCCCTTTCTGAAGGTGCATTTGAGGATTGATTTCTCTCTCACACACACACAATTCGTATTCATAGTTTTGGGATTAAAGAGGTATATTTTTGTTAGAATATGTTTCTGCACTATGATATTATTTTAAATCTTGTACTTAGCTATATTTCTAGATCTCATGCTCTTGAATTTCTCTAAACTTTGGTTGCTGCAACTTATTGTGTTTATCCTTTGATTAAATGGCAGAAGTAGTTTTATATCTAAGTAACCTTTCCATTGAGTATGCTTATGCTCAAATAAGTTAGGCTACATAATGTATTTATTGACCAGTCAACTGTTTGATTCTTGGATCTATGAATGATTATTGCTTTCTTAATCAACACAGTTTACTTTGTAGTGGTAAATGGTAATGTTCCAATAAACAAAAATCAAGTACTAATGGGGACTATTATTCATTTTTCTAGAGTAGTTTACTGATTTCATGTTATTAATTGTTTCACTGCCATTACATGAATGAAATGAAGTGAATTTATTTTATGTTCTGAACTTCCTCTCCTTCCAGGTTTATGCTATCACTATGCAAACTAAAATAACCAACTTTTCTTTGTAGCCACAAAATCTGGGAATTCTAATTTTTATAATTTTTATATTTGTGTACTTGTCTGCTTTATATGCTTGTTGAGCTCGAGTTAATTAAGCATAATCTGATGTTGACCAATGAATGAAACTAGGAGAGCCAAAGAAGAAGAAAACCCGTGGAAAAACAAATTGCAAGGAAATTTATGCAAGGACTATGGAACAGTGGGAAGAAGTCACTTTTGATATTGGACAGCCCGTAGGACCAACCGACCAAAGTGTTTCTAATTTAACTAGTTTTGTTGGCACTATTGGTAAAAATAAAAGATTCATTAGTCTTTTGTACACTAGTTGGCATGCTGTTCCTCCTAAAGCTAAGAAGTTCATGTGGGACTATGTTAACGTAAGACACTTGATAATTATTGATTTCAGTTTTTTTATTTAGCCCAAGAGCATATAACAATTACTTATAATCATGCAGACCAAGTTTCTCCTCCCAGACAGTGGAGAAAAGTTGGTAATGCAAGCGATTCGAGATGCTTGGAAGCGGTTCAAAGGAAAGATTAAGCAAAAGCACTTCGTTCCCTATGATACTATTGAAGATATGGTGAAGAATCGACCCCCACAAGTACCAGAAAGTGGTTTCATAAAATTGATCTATTATTAGAGTCATCCTCTAATCCAGGTAAAAGACTATATATGTTTTTTGATAAACTTAACACTCTATATGTTTTTTGATGTCTCAATAAGCACTGATTGGATGTGAGTTATTGTTATTAAAAGAAAATTTATTAAGTGTTTCAGCATTATGTGATGTCTATATGCCTTTTTACTTGACTAGCTACTTTTTTTGCTTTGATTTCAAACCTGCTAGAACCAACAGAATGTGTCAGTAAAGGTGCAGTTTTTCCCCCTCCATCTTTAGAAGATCAAAAGGGTTATTTTCTTTTTAAATTAGATTTTTTAAAACCAAAATGATAATGTATTTTACCTATTTCTGAATAGGATTTTGTTGAATGGTATATTGGTCCGAACTCCTTGTATTTGCAAAGGATTCCATATTACATCTTTCTAAGATTTTTTGAATAGGATTTTTGAACACTTTAAAATTGGGGGCTTATATATTGTGCTAGTAGATTTGCCTAACTCATTATGCTGCACGTGTTAGTAACTGTATGCTCACTTTTTATTCACTTCCAGTCAATAAGTCAAAGAAACAAGCAACACAAGGAAAAAACAAAAGTTTCCACATCGCATGGGGCCAATCAGTTTCGGAAGAGTACGAGTGGCTATGGTAAACAGTAGATTTATATTTATTATAATTTATATTTGCATAAATTGAAGGAAGAAACTAAAGTAAGATCTTATTTTGCAGCGAGCAACAAAGGAAACAAACGAGGAACCAAAGAGGTTTAAGATGTTCATTGCTACCCGAACAAGTCGGAAGAGGAAAGAAGTGGATGTGGAAACACAGACTGCTGTTGTAAGAGTTCATTGAATCATTCATAATTACATTTCAAATTTAGGATATGGTATATAGTCCAATTTTAAATGTTTCTTCTATGCAGAAAGACTTCCAACACCGCCAAGCTGCTGGTGAAACAACTAGGTCAGATCAGGTTGTGTGGAAGATCTGTGACAAAAACTAATTTAAAAAACATGCTGAAATTAATGAAATCAAGAATCAGCACAAAGAGGAAGTGTCCAGCTTGAAGGATAAACTTGGACACATGGAGGCCCAACAGCAAAAACAAGAGGCCAAACAGCAAAAACAAGAAGAAGAGATTCATGGGTTGCGAAATATGATCAAGTTAATACTGCAGCGATCGGAACCTGGAATAAGGCCAGAAGAACTAGAAGCTTTATTACACAATGCCCAACAATCTCCGATTGATGTGAACAGTGGCCATGGATCAACTCACTTTCCGAACTTAGATATGGTATATACTTATCTATTCCTTGTTCCACTGTTTTTTACTTGCATTTACATTAATTGCTATGGATGGAAATGTTTGTTGGCTTTATTAACACTAAAGTTGTATTATTTTGAAGTTTCCCCTCTTGTGTGTATTGATTTGAAAGCTCTTATCCTATTAAATTGGTAGTACCTGTTTAATTTGTATAGTGGTATGAGTTGAACGTTACCTTGGTGATAGTGATCTGTTCAAGGTTTTATATAATTACTTGTTATGTTCTGCTATTGATTATTGGTAGAATGTTAACTGTCCTATTCTATATGTGGCCTATTTAATGAAAGGATGTTAGTTATTTGAGTGATCAGGTGGAATTTGATGCTGTCCATTATAACCTTATTTGAATAATGAACATACATTGTAAATTTTGTACACCTGTCTTGTGCACCTGTCTTGGATCATGAGCTTCTGCATATAATGCTTGTCTTTTAAATTTTTCTGCCCCAGCTGACAGGCATCCCTAGAAACTAGAGCTATGATTTTATCACATTAAATGGTGCTATATTTTTTACATAGCAACAACTCAGAATTTCAATTGGATCCCAATTTTCTTGAATTCACCTCTTCTGCCGTGACCATCTTATTTTTTTTAGTATATGCTTTCTTGGTTTACTATGTCTACGTGTTGCATTTAATTTTTATAATTACGAATGTCATTATGAATATTTTTTAACTACTTTTCTATATAATTATGCAGGGTAACAATGAAGAGCAATGAAGATTAGGCTGACTATTATTGTGGTTTATTGGCTAAGATAGAGTGCTATTTAGAATCTTTACATGTGTAGTTGACTAATGACTTTTACTAGAAGATACTTTTATTGGCTAAGTGATATTATGGTTTTGATATGGCTATGCTTAGTGTGTGATGTATGAATTTTTCTAGTTAACTTCATTCTAGTACTTTTGGATCAATATTATAAATATATTTTGGTTAGAGATAATTTTTATTATCTAAAGAAATTATTTAGTATAATTATGTATTTATTTTTATTTTGTAATATTCAACTCATTTAAATAAAAATGCAAAATTATTATACATGTAATCATATTAACTATTATGTTGTATTAATAATTAATATATATATATATATATATATTAATAAATATATATACAGGAAAAAAAAGAGACCTAAGGCTACGCTTATATATAGTAGCTATAGTATACAAAAAAAAATGAGACCTAAGGCTACGCTTATATACAGTAGCTATATTATACAAAAAAAAGAGACCTAAAGCTACGCTTATATACAGTAGCTATAGTATATAAAAAAAATTAAGAGGGACCTAAGGCTACGCTTATAAAAAGTAGCTACGGTATACAATTTGGCTACGCTTTACAGGTGATGCAGTAGCGTTGAAAAGCGTAGCCTATTCTGGAAAAATGAAAGCTGAAAAGCGTAGCCTTTGATCCTGGACAGCATCACTTGAAAAGCGCACCCTATTCCCAAATGCTAAAAGCGTAGCCCTTGGTGCAGAAAAGCGTAGCCTTTGAGAATAGGCAACGGCCGAATAGGAATCACCCTAAAAAGCATAGCCGTAGCCCAAAAAGCGTAGCCATAGCCTAAGGCATCATTTTTTTCACTTTTAGCTACACTTTTCAAGTGTAAGTGTATATTCTTTTTAATTCTAAATTAAAATACTTAATTAAAAGTCAATTAGCAAATTGATAGTTAAATAATATTTTAAAATAATTTTAAAGGATTAAATTAGATTTTAAATTAAATACTGTATACCCTAATTTAATTAAAATTATCAAACCCCAATTAACTCAAAAATTCCTAAATCCAACTCTAACCCTAATTTTACCCTAATCCTACCTACACTCACTCACTGCCACTCATCCTAACCCTAAACCCTCCACCGACATGCCCCTTTTCCCAAAAACATAACACAACACTCACAGCTTTAGTAAACCAAAGAATGAAAGAAGGAGGGGGAAGAAAAGTGAAGGGGCAACAGAGGAGAACAGAGAGGGTGAAGGAAGGAGAAAAGTGTAACACCCTAACTACCAAAGCTCACGCTTCCGACTGCGCGACTCTAATAGCTCGGACAATACGACAACAATTATACTATTTAATACTAAAACATGAGTCTGTTTAAAACTTTAAACTGCAATACCGCTTCCAAAATTACTTTCGTTCGATAATGTACATCCATAGATACCATACAACCTACAAAAAACTCATAAAGAGTACATCCATATATATATATATATATATATATAATATTACAAGCATTAACCAATACAATTCCTATCCCTCTTACAGAATATATCAAGATAAAGGCGAGGGTACAATAAATAATAATCTAAAGTAACATAGAGCATTTCCATAACAACTAAATAAACTCTTCGTGACATCTGCGCCCATATCCTCAAAGGGGGAAAAAGTAGGGGGGGTGAGAACATCATCCTCGAAAGGGTTCTCAGTAGGGGATTTTTGGGAATTACTGTAATAGGATACGTGAAGATAAACTGTACCAGTGATTAATAACCGTCTTATGTCTCTTTTCAAAAACAACGGTTTACAATAAAAGTAAAGTCGAAAATCTTTTCTGAAAGAGGAACCGTTCAATTCTGAAAAACTCAAAAGCCTTTCAAAAAGGTTTATCTATGCTAAACCAAAATAGCCTTTCATAATTTTCCAAACCATAAACACAAAACCCAAACCAACCATCAGTCCATCTCATTTCAACCACGGCCCTAGGCCCAAATAATTCAACCATCAGCCAATCATCACCATCCAACAAAGTCCCAGTTTCAAACACAGATAGGAAGTTCAAGCACAAACAAACAATTACAGCAAGTAGAACAATTAGCAGTTAATCACAAAGGAAAGCCAAGAACAATATGCACACCCAAACAATGTCACATAGATGCATATGATGCATGCCTGTTCTTAGTGGCTGATGATATCATCTGTCGGTTATAGAGCCAACCCGACAAGTCCTAGTAGCTAACCATTGGACTGTCCCTCTGTCGTGCATCCCCAACTCGAGTTATACTCATCATAAACTTGATCATAATCATGATCCATATCCATCACCTTCACTGGTGAATATTTACGGGGGCGAGCTCATCCGAGACTTTCACAGTGCCCGGCCACACTTACGACATAGGGTCAGCAGAGTCTCGAGCCTCCACCTGGAGCACGTGGTGGCCAGCCACTGCTTTCTCCCAGCAGGGATCTCGTGCCTCTGATAGTGGAAGTGCAAATCACAATTATCAATAATTCAGCATATACATGCATTCATTCTCATCCATGGATCAACATCCATCACAACCATCCGGCTCACGGATCAGTCCAGAACCAGCCAATATTCATATCATACACAGCCATTCTGGCTCACGTTTTAATCCAGAACCAGCCAATATTCATATCATACACAGCCATTCCGGCTCACGGTTTAATCCAGAACCAGCCAATATTCATAATCCTACACAGCCATTCAGGCCCATAACAAAACAACACTTCCACCATCCAACATCATCAAATTCATAAAATCGGCATTTAAGCCATAAATCACTTTTTCTCAAATCATTTCGCTTTGAAATCAAGTTTCAACTCTTTTCAGCCTTGGCTTTAGAAATCTCGTTTCTCAAATCATCTCAGGCTCATAAGCCAAATTTACTCAAAGTGAGTTCCCTTTTTAAAACAAAGCCGCTCTCGGCATCCTCTTTCCAAAACTTCCAAAACCATGGAAAATTAAAGATTCATTCTGGGAACATTCAAATCATCCATCCCACAATTGGGAATTTTATAACAAAGTTTCTCGACAGAGTCCCAAGTCTTTAGGGGAGAATAACATAACTCATTTCGCCAAGTTCATTTAAATTCATTAAAAACCTTGGGCTTCCTGATTTGAGTAATAAAATAGGATCTAAGCCAAACTGAGTCACGTAATCATTCACTTCTTTCAAATCCATTTCCTTTACTTAGGCAAAACCAACTTCAACCCCCATGATAAATCCTAGAACGTTTCAACTGTTCAAACTTGTTTTATTCTTGCAAGAATTCAGAATTCAAAGAGTACTTAAAACCTTTCTCAAAACATTTCAAAATGAAACTTGTCAATAGACATTCAGGTTCTTTCAAAGTCAATGAAACTCCTCTAATTGGAACCCTCAAGTCAAATTCAAAGGCATTGCCCTTGTCACATTTAAAAAGCTTTAAAACATAAGTTTCATCTAAATAACATTCTCCTGAAAGAGATACAATGCCTTTCTTAAGAAGCAAGACTAAATCACAATTTCCTCTTTAATAATTCATTTCAAAAGCATGAATCATCCTTTTCTTGATAATTCAAATAAAAGAGTAGAAGTCTTTAACTCATCATTTTTCCAAACAACATTTCAATAAAGAATCGAATTTTATAGAAATTTTGGCTGCATCTCCCCTAAAACTTGGACTTTGCCACCCGGTTCGGGTCCCAACAAAACCCTTCCACAATCCTTTTCAACAGCCCAAAATCCAAAATCAGTTCAAGGCAAGCCAAAATCCAACAATCAGCTCAATTCTATATTTCAAGAAAATCGTTTCAAAATCAAATCATTATCAACCGAATAAGCTCATTTCTAAAGCTTTAAAGAAACGGTTCAGCAACAATCATTTATCAAACCAGACCATTTAAAGTAAACCAGGCTAAATTCAAGAGTGTATTGTATTTTTCACATCCTCAAGAAAATCAACTCAACTCAAATCAATTCTCAACGGATCAAACTCAAATTTCAAAGCTTTAAAGGATCAACATCAAAACATTCCATTTCACAAAGCCGCACAACAATTCAGCCAAACAAACATTCGTAATCATTCAATACAAATAAATTATACATAAGGCTGATACAATCACCAAATACACATTTTCTCACAACAGTATCCATTTGTAATAATTCCAATATATAAAATATAGTTTTTGGAGAGCGCCCCTACCTCAAAACGCAAATTCCATAACCCAAACGTCTCACAGAGTCCTTTCTGCCTTAACCCAAAATGATGGCAATCAAAATCTCAGCTCCCAGCCACTTTTGCAATAACCATAGCAACACTAATCGCAACATATAATAATCAGGACTCGACTCCACGTTATCAAAACTCATATTCATTAACCAACACAACCGAATACTAACGCGAGGCTTTTCGAAACATAATTACTTACCGAAACTAAGAAAGGACGGATGAACCGAAACAACGGCGGTCTCCAGGCCGGCTCGGCGACAGCCTGGCAGCCACCTCAAGTGGCAGGGGCGACAAATTCCAATCACGACATCTGAAACCAACACGCAGCGACTATAGTATTCCCAAAATTCAAAAAGGACAGAAACCACAATTAAAACCCTTAATGGCAACCTTTTCCGGTGACGGTAGTAGGGTCAAACTTTTGCTCAAACGTTGGCTCCCCCTTGCACACTCATGGCGCCAACGTTTGCCAAAAAGTTTGAGGCAAACGTTGGCGCAAACTTTTGCTCTCCAGGGTGTTGATTTGTGATGCCAACGTTTGCCAAAAGGTTTGAGGCAAACGTTGGCTCAAGCTTTTTTTCCCAAAAGTTTACGCAAAAGTTTGAGGCAAACTTTTGGTCAAGCTTTTTGCTCCCTGGTTCATTTTCACTTATTCCAAAAGTTTGAGCTAAAGTTTGAGGCAAACTTTTGCTCAAACTTTTTGTCCTCTCTTCCTCCTAGCCATTCCTTCTTGCTTCATCCTTTCTCCAAGCTTTCTTCACCTATCATTAATCAACCAACCACATCAAAGCTATGCTCAAAATCATGAGATATTCATTCTTTCATAATATGTGACAATTATAGCATAAAACCTCATGAAATTGCATTAATTCATCTGTGGTTGATTAAATCAAGGGAAACATGAAAATCTACCCAATTGGCTTGCTTATGGCTCAAGAAAGTGCATAATTCAATTGAAAACAAAAGAAAAAGGCTAGTGAAACTAGGCTAAGATGACTTGTCATCACAACACCAAACTTAAAGCTTGCTTGACCCTAAGCAAGAAAGGACTTATGCTCAACGGTTCTTTCAATTAAGACGGATTGAAGAATAACTTGTCAGGTCCTGTGAGTGAAGTGATTAAGTGACAGTGGGGTGAACTCTAAATCATATGCTCATGCAAGGGCTTCAGTGCTCACTAGTCCCTACATCTTGGGAGTCTTAGGTCTTAGGATTTCCATCCAAATGGTATCATGGAGATCTCTTTATATGTAATCACCTTGAAGCAGCTTATAGTTTCTTTGCTTTGGCCTTGACTCTAAGTGTAATGTCTCAAAGCGGCTCTTTAGATAAGCTTTCAATCAATACTCCTAAACCAGTTGGTTTTAAGGTATTAGGTGTTAAAGCACCCCTAAGGATTTACTTGCTCAAGCCTCTCTCCTTGACACAACTCAACCACAAGCATTTACTAGGCTAACAACTCTTTGAGTTTTGTTTCTTCTTTCCTTTTCTGCCTAGTAATTGATGCTCAGAGCCTTGGGCCATAAGGGAGTGCTTTTGCACTTGAGCCTAGCCTTGACTTCTAAGTGTTTTGTTTTCAAGCATTTGGCTCGATACATAAACACCACAAGCACTTAGCAAATAAATTGCCATTGGTACTCAGAGCCTTCAGCTTTCTCTTTCTTTCCCTTTTTATTTTATTCAAAATTATGTTTTTTTTCTTTTTTCTTTTTTTTTGCTGCTTCTTGGATCAATAAATGTTTGAGAATCTCCACAATATTTCTTTGAACTCCATGTCCTGCCTATGAGCTCCCATGCAAGTTTTCATAAGCATGCAACCTCAATACATAATCACACAACTAGAACCGCCACTTCTCCTAATCTTTTGCTTGCCTCAAAATTGTTTAATTCCTCAATCCTTCTTTTAAAAGAACTTTCATGTGATGCATTTTTTTTGAATATTGAGTGCAAACAAGTTTTGAAGAGAAAAATGTTGTGAATGATCAAGCATCTTGCTTATTGAATTGCAGAAAAACTATACTAGACAGAAGGATAGATAAGGGTGTGGTATTACTTTCAATCATAGCAGTGTTTGATGTAAAACAATCACTTAACAATACAACCTTTTGGAGTTCACTTGCTTTCCTTTTTCTCGTCATCATCATTGCTGGCCTTCCCATTCATCTTTCATCTCTTTGGTTGATGATGCTTATTCTCTCCAAATGTTTGTATGATATTCTGCAATGATATTGAAAGTTGCTTGTTCCCCAAGCACTTAGAAACAATGGTTAGTCTGCATGATTTATTTGTGGGCTTTTGAACTTACTTTGGTGTGGGAACACCAAACTTAGTGCCTTGCCAATGATTCTCATGCATCAAATTAACCATGTGTGAAACTCTTTTTCTTTTTTTCAAAAGCAATAAAACTGAAAACTAGGAAACAGCAAAATAGTTAACTAGTTTGTCTAGATTCCTGAAGCTAGCATTATGCAGAAAGTGAGAATGTATTTTATGATGGGATTTTGGTGGAACACCAAACTTAGAATCCTTCATTCTCCTTTAGATTGTTTTGGTGTGTAACACCAAACTTAGCTTCTTGCAATATAGATAAAACTAATTTACCTTTTTATTGAAATAGATATGAAAAGATGGTTACCTCTGGTTGGGTTGCCTCCCAACAAGCGCTCTTTTATTGTCACTAGCTTGACATTCTTCATTCTGTGCTCATGGAAGTTGAGGCTTCTGTTGCCTTAGGTTTCCTCCTCTTGCTATGGGCTTCCTTCCCTCTGTTTCTCTTTCCATCGACTTCTTACTTTCCTCCACGACTTCCTTCTCTTTCAACCCAGCATCCTTCTCATGGCTCTTTGGGTTCAGAGTTCCCTTCTTCTCACCCAATTCAGCAAGGTTTTGAACTAGTTGTTCCATCTGCCTTTCAAGTCTTCTGAGTGAGGCCTCTTGGTTCTTGCTTATCATCTCTTGATGTTTCTTTATTTCTTCCTGCTCTATTGCCATCATTTCTTGAATTTTCATGAACCTTTCCATCAGCATTTCTAGAACATGGATTCTTTGAAAGGTTGGAAGTGGTTGTGGCTGTGTCAATTGTGGTGGTCGATGAAAGTCATTTTGGGTGAGTGGTGAGGTAGGACGGGCTTGGAAGGGTGTGTGTTGGGGTTGTGTTTGATTATTGTTGTTATGGGGGTGTGTTTTATGTTGGTTTCTGAAGTTGGGATTGTTGCAGTTGAAGTCCCTTGGTTTTTGGTTTTGGTTCTCAAGCCCCCTCCAGTTGGATTGAGTTTTCCATGGCGGATTGTACACATCCTTCTGAGCCCTCTGTTGGAACATGCTTGAGTGACTGCTTGGAGATTGTAAGTGCCCATAGCTTTGTTGCTCATGGTTAATGACCCCAAAACTTTGTTCAGCTTGATTACCCCCATATGAGTTTTGAGTCAGGTTGTATGTATGTACTACAGCATGTCTCAGCTCAGTGATTTTTCTGGCCATCATGTCTAGTTGTTGTAGAGTCTGATGATGCATCTGCTTGTTTTGGCTCATGACTGCACGAGCATCTTCAATTTCTTTTTCTTGTGTGAATGGGTGCACTTCTGCCTATGATTTAACAATTCTCTGTGATGGGTTCAACTTGACTAGAAGTTCACTCATCAGTTCTTCCCATCCGATAATGCTTCCTTGTGGGAAAGCTTCGAACCATTGAGCAACATCATTCATGGCTATGGATAGTTGCTTCGAACTATGGGTTACATTATCACCCAAGGTGGGGATATTGCTCTCATGATTGCTAGAATTTGTTGAGTTCCCATCCCTGATCTGCACAATCACAAATAATTCAAGTGATGATTGAATATATTCAAACTCAGAATGTGATTCAGAAGGTTAGCTGGCACAAAGTATCAAACAGTTGATGGACTTGGGAGATTAGTGGCAGAAATTGCTTCTCTTGTGTAAGCAAGAGCATTGCATAATGCCAGAGATTTCCCGAAAAATTTCACTTTGTTGTTAAAGAGAAGTTTCAATTATCTCAGGCAAAAATTCAAACAGTTAGTGGGTTAATTGAAAATTAAAGAAACAGTGCTTGATCTAGATCTCCACTTCACTTAATAATTGTCAATCTAATCAATCCCCGGCAACGGCGCCAAAAACTTGATGTGCGGAAAACGATCCGACACAAAACTCACTGGCAAGTGCACCGGGTCGCATCAAGTAATAATAACTCACGGGAGTGAGGTCGATCCCACAGGGATTGAAGGATTGAGCAATTTTAGTTCAGTGGTTGATTTAGTCAAGCGAATCAAGATTTGGTTGAGTGATTTGTGATTTGCAGAATTTAAATTGCATAGAAAGTAACGGGAATGGGTAACTTGCATGAAATTAAAGAGAACTGAAATTTAAAGTGCTGAATCTTAAAATGCAAAAAATTAAATGGCAGAAACTTAGAACGCAAGAAATGTAAATTGCAGAATCTTAAAGTGCAAGAAATGTAAATAACTTGAATTGTAAAGGGAATTGGGAATTGGATTTGCAGAAATTAAACAAGAAAAAGTAAATTGCAACAAACAGAGAAGTAGAAGAGGCTTTGGGTTGAATCAGATCTAAAATAAAAATATAAATGAGCTTGAAAAGCAGTAAACAGAGAATTGAAATTGGGAATCCAGATCTCAGGACTTAAGAGACTAGATAACCAAGTCTAGATCTCAATGCCTTCCTAGATCCAACAAGAACAATTGCAAAGGAAATGAGGAATTGTAAATTGCAAAGAAAGTAGAAGAAGAAGCAATTAACAGAAACGGAAATTCAATTATGCAGTAAAATGAAACAGAGAGATCTTAGGATGAGATTGAAACAGAATTCCTTCAATTCTCCAACCCAAGATCCAAGACAATTGTAATTGAAATTGAAAGCAAGAAAACTGAGAGGAAGGGAATTCAATTCTCCTTCCCCCAGACTTAGAAATTAAAATTCACTCAACACCAAAAGCTCTCCGAAAACTCTCAATGAAAACTAAAAGGAAAGCTCTCCGAAAACTCTCAATGAAAACTAAAAGGAAAGCTCTCCCGAAAAACTTAAATCCTATGCTATTTATACACTTTCTTCAAATGGTCTTCAAGCCTTGAATTGGGCCTTTGCTCTTGATGGAATTGGGTTGATAGAGGCCTTGGTTGATTGCTCTTGGAGTTGGGGAGAGAACCAAAGTGAACCAGGTTTGGAATCATGAAAGCTTGAGTAAAAGTTTGAGGCAAACTTTTACTCAAACTTTTCATATCAGCTACCCTACCCTTGCTGCTACCAACGTTTGGGCCAAAGTTTGGGGTCAAACTTTTGCTCAAACGTTGGCTCCCCCTTGCACACTCATGGCGCCAACGTTTGCCAAAAGGTTTGAGGCAAACGTTGGCGCAAACTTTTGCTCTCCAGGGTGTTGATTTGTGATGCCAATGTTTGCCAAAAAGTTTGAGGCAAACGTTGGCTCAAGCTTTTTTTCCCAAAAGTTTACGCAAAAGTTTGAGGCAAACTTTTGGTCAAGCTTTTTGCTCCCTGGTTCATTTTCACTTATTCCAAAAGTTTGAGCTAAAGTTTGAGGCAAACTTTTGCTCAAACTTTTTGTCCTCTCTTCCTCCTAGCCATTCCTTCTTGCTTCATCCTTTCTCCAAGCTTTCTTCACCTATTATTAATCAACCAACCACATCAAAGCTATGCTCAAAATCATGAGATATTCATTCTTTCATAATATGTGACAATTATAGCATAAAACCTCATGAAATTGCATTAATTCATCTGTGGTTGATTAAATCAAGGGAAACATGAAAATTTACCCAATTGGCTTGCTTATGGCTCAAGAAAGTGCATAATTCAATTGAAAACAAAAGAAAAAGGCTAGTGAAACTAGGCTAAGATGACTTGTCATCAGGCGCCATTGATGATCACAATTTTGTGCACCAGTATCCTTGGTAGATGTTTACAAAGAAGTCTGCCATATGGAAAAAATACCCCCAGCTCGGCCACTCAAAGGCAAAAGAGGAGGAAATCGGAACGAATACTGTGAGTATCATTGAGTCCGAGGACATTCCACCAATGAATGCTTTGACTTGAAAAATGTCATAGAAAAATTAGTAAGAGAAGGAAAATTAGATCGATTTTTGGCCAACCGGGACGAAGAGCCCAGAAGAAGAAGAAGGGATGAAGATGTCGGACGGTCTGAGCGATCACCTCGCACACCGGAGAGACACGTCCACGTGATACACGGTGGATTTGCGAGAGGAGGAATCTCCAAATCATCTCGCAAGCGACACCTCAAAGAAGTATACCATGTCGAAGGAAAGAAGGAGGCGCTAGACATCCCAGCAATCACGTTTACCAAAGAAGACGCATCCGGAATTATCTCAGGACACGACGACCCCATGGTCATCACTATCATACTGGCAAACGCCAACCTCCATCGTACATTAATTGACCAAGGAAGCTCCGCCGATATTTTATTCAAAACTGCCTTCGACAAGCTCGACTTAGAAGAAAAAGAGCTAAGAGCATACCCGAACAGTCTGTTCGGACTTGGGGATACCCCAGTACAACCACTGGGATACGTATCGCTACATACAACCTTCGGAAAGGGGAACCAATCCAGAACACTCAAGATAGACTACATCGTGGTCGACGTAAGCTCAGCCTACAACGCCTTAATAGGTCGGATAACGTTAAACCAACTCGGCGCAATAGTTTCAACTCCACATCTATGTATGAAATTCCCAACTGCAGAAGGGATAGCTACAATAAAAGCAGATCAAAAGATGGCACGTCGCTGTTATAACGAAAGTCTAAACCTCAGAGGCGAAGGAGGAGAGTTCCACACAATCGAACTTGGTGGAGTTTAGAAGCGAGAAGAATTCCGTCCACAGCCCAAGGGTGAAGTAGAAAAAGTTCATATCGGAGACACCTCGGATAAGACAACTAATATTGGCACGATCCTGAAAGGAGATGCAAATGAATCACTCATACAGTTCCTACGAGATAATGTTGATCTCTTCGCATGGAAAGCTACCGACATGCCAGGCATAGATCCCGAACTGATGAGCCACAAGTTGGCAGTCTATCCGGGATCCCGGCCGGTACAACAAAGACGAAGAAAACTCGGGCCAAAACGTAGGCAATGCTAATGATCCAACATTAGTGACAAAAGTGAGTGTCACTAACGTTGGCATTGTTGATCCTCTTTCACGTTAGATTTCACGTTAACTAAGTTAACGTGACTCTTAACGTGGGGCATTGCCTAGTTTCCCAACGTTAGTGGTGTTCACTTTTACCACTAACGTTGAGGAGAAACGTTATTGGAGTTCATGTTTCTCGTTAACGTGGAGTCTTCTTTTTCTTCTACGTTAAGTACCACGTTAACTTAGTTAACGTGGCTCTTAACGTAAGCTATGAATGGCTTCGCAGGCATTATTGGTGATCGCTTTTCTCATTAACGTTGCAAGCTCTTTGCCATCCCACGTTAGTAGTCACGTTAACTAAGTTAACGTGAATGCTAACATGGTTCTTCCATGCTTCATTTGTCCTGAAATCAAGCAATTAAAGTGCATCAAAGCTCTAGCCAAAGTCATGAGATTATGCATCAAGAAAAAACCTTGTTTCTAACACCCAAAGCAAACTATTGTTACATCGTAATGCCTTTCAGCCTTAAGAACGCGGGAGCTACTTATCAGAGGCTAATGAATAAGGTCTTCTCAGATCACATCAGAAAAATTATGGAGGTCTACGTGGATGACATGTTGATAAAGACACAAAGTGAAGAAACATTACTGTCCGACTTGGTTCAAGTATTCGACACCATACGGAAGCATGGCATGCGACTTAACCCGGCTAAATGCACCTTCGCCGTGGAAGCAGGTAAGTTCTTGGGCTTTATGCTCACACAAAGAGGAATCGAGGCAAATCCAGATAAATGCCAGGTCATACTCAACATGAAGAGCCCAACCTGCGTCAAAGAGGTACAACAACTCAATGGGAGATTGGCGGCCTTGTCCAGATTCCTAGCAAGGTCAGCGATAAGATCCCTCCCTTTCTACGCTACTTTAAGAAAGGGAAAGAACTTCGAGTGGACAACAGAATGTGAGCAAGCCTTCCGAGACTTCAAACAATTCTTGGGGCAGCCACCTATCCTATCTCGACCACGAGAAGGAGAACCACTCATATTGTACCTCACAGTAGGAAGCCGGGCAATAGCCTCAGCACTAATTAGAGAAGACGAGGGTGGACAACAATCCGTCTACTTCATTAGCAAAGCACTGCAGGGGTCAGAGCTGAATTACCAGAAAATAGAGAAGTTTGCCTACGCTCTCATACTCACATCCCGACGACTTCGCCCGAACTTCCAAGCGCATACCATTAAGGTTCGGACCAACCAGCCCATAAAGGGGATATTGTAGAAAACAGATCTAGCAGGAAGAATCCTACAGTGGGCAATCGAGTTGTCCGAATTTGACCTCCAATACGAGGTGCGAACAGCCATTAAATCACAATACCTAGCCGACTTCATTGCAGAATTGACAGACACCCCGGAGATCCCCATAGAGTGGAATATATACGTGGACGGCTCCTCAATTAAAACCGGAAGTGGTGCAGGTGTGATAATCGAAAGCAACCAAGGAACCCAACTTGAGCTTTCCCTCAAACTTGGATTCCCGGCCTCAAACAACCAGGCGGAATATGAAGCGTTATTAGCTGGTTTGAAGCTGGCTAGAGAAGTTGGAGCTCAGAAACTCAACATCTACAGCGATTCACAAGTCGTTACCTCACAAATAACAGGGAGCTACTAAGCCAAAGATCCTACAATGAAAGAGTATTTGGATAAAACCAAGGAACAGCTCGGACAACTCGGGGAATATAGGATCTGCCACATACCCCGCGAGCAAAACGCTCGAGCTGACGCACTCTCAAAACTAGCCAGCACCAAACCAGGGGGCAACAATAGAAGCCTCATCCAGGAAATACTACAGAACCCGTCAATATCAGAAGAAGAAAAAGTCCTAGCCATAACAGGTTGGGATCAAGGATGGATGACCCCCATAATTAACTACCTCAAAACAGAAGCGCTCCCTACTGATAAAAAAGAGACAAAGAGGTTAAAAAGGGAGGCACAGTACTACACTATCATAAACAACACCCTATACAAAAGAGGGATCTCAGCACCATTGTTAAAATGCGTACCGACCTCCAATACAAAGGAAGTCTTGGAGGAAGTACACAGCGGCATTTGTGGCAATCATCTCGGAGCGCAAGCTTTCACCAAAAAGGTACTCCGGGCATGATTCTATTGGCCAACTCTACGAAAAGAAGCTACCAAATTCCTATATAGGAACATCATTACAAGGTTCGATGTCACATACTCCATCACCACAGATAATGGCACCCAATTCACAGATGCTGGCTTCAGAAAACTAGTGACCGACTTGAATATAAAATACCAGTTTACCTCCGTCGAACATCCCCAAGCCAATGGACAAGCCGAAGCGGCCAACAAAGTCATATTGGCCGGGCTGAAACGGAGACTGCAAGAAGCAAAGGGAGCTTGGGCCGAGGAACTTCCACAAGTCCTATGGGCGTATCGAACAACCCCCCATTCTACTACGAACGAATCACCATTTCGACTAGCATACGGAGTGGAGGCAATGATTCCAATAGAAGTCGAGGAAGGGTCTTCCCGAGTAGTCCACTACAAGGAACAAACCAACTCTCAACTTCAAAGAGAAGAGCTCGACCTACTTCCGGAAATCCAAGAAAGAGCTCGGATCAGAGAAGAAGCACTAAAGCAGCGAATGGCTGCCAGGTATAATCAAAAGGTAGTGCCAAGAGGTTTTGCTAAGAATGATCTCATCTTAATCCGAAATGATATTGGAACAACTTGACCCGGAGAAGGAAAGCTGGCAGCCAACTGGAAAGGGCCCTACCGAGTCACAGAAGTACTTGGGAAAGGCTACTACAGACTGTCCGAACTTGAGGGACGAGAACTCCCCAAATCATGGCACGCCTGTAACCTAAGAAGGTACTATAGCTAGGACAGGTAAAAGATCTCATCACAAGATGCACTCTTTTTCCTGAAAAGGTTTTTTAATGAGGCGTCAAGATTGAGATTTAATCCGACTTAAGGGTACGGAAAACTCCCGCATGTATATATTTGCACTTTCTTTGAATAAAATACATTTCAGATATTCTACAAATTCCCAAGACGCATTAATCTGAAGCATTCATCGTCTGATTATAAAGCAACGGATCGACAGAAAGTGAAGAACAGATTCACTGTACGATCTTGATAGGAATGATCGACCGACAAAGGTGAAAATGCGATTCACCTAAAGGACAATCAAACCGGGACAAAAACCACCATCTACAAATCGGCAAAGATGAACACAGAAATAATGCAAGAAGTTATCGAAAGTGATCCCAAAAAAAACCTGACGAGGTCTTTTGGATTGCTATATAATAACTTAAAAAGACTGGCAGACACTAAAAAGTCGGACCAAGTCAACCCAAGTTATCAGCAAATCCCTGGAAAGAGGTTTGGTCAACCCTATTAAAGAGGAATTGCTATAACTTAGAAGAGATCGACCTAACGAAGTCGGTCTCCTACAAGACAAGTGTTCCGAGGGTTACCTGAAACGTGTAGCTCGGTCGTCTGGCAAGACCCGAGGTAGGGGTTCCGTGACCCGAGCTTGGTGTGCTGAGCGGCGGGGGGTTGTACCTGCAATGACACTCCGATGCTTAAGTTAGCATGGGTCCAAGCAGATATTGAGTAGAATTAGAGTATGAGTTATACCTGGGTGCTCCAGTGTATTTATAATGGTGAGATGTGGCCTCCTGTGGATAGGATAAGTTAGTTATCTTATCTTATCTTTAAGTGAGGTCATCTTATCTTCAAGGGAACCGCCTTTATCTTTCTGGGCTTTTAGCCGCCTTTAGATTGGGCTATGTTCCTTCGTTTTGGGCCTTTCTTCTTTATTTGTCCGAGGTCCGACCTCAGGCGTGGGCCTTTGGGACGAGGTCGGACCTTCTGCGAACTTCCCGAGTTTGGAGAGCTCGGTCAGGGTATGAACAGTGCCCCTGTCCGAGTTCGTCCTTTTGAGAGGTCGAGCTCGGGCATAGTCGTTCTTTTCAAAATTTGAAAATGGCCGTTTCAGCATTTATTGCTTTTTACCGTTTCTCCTCGATTTCCGTTCGGGCTCTGTGAAGGCATTATTTATTTGCCCCTTTCCTCATTTTCTTTGTTTATTCTGTTCCCTTTCCCTTTTTCTGGGTTTTTCGCTGCCTCTCTTTCGAGCATCTTCCTTCTTTCTCTCTGTTCTTCTTCTCCGATTCTTTCTGTGCGTTGTTTTTCGGGGTTTCCTCTGCGCCGCTGTTTTCGTTCTTCTTGCATCGGAGCTCGTTGTCTTCTTCCTTTCTCCCAGGTTTGTTTCTTGTCTTTACTTTTGCTGTGCACATATGCTGGGGTTGCCCCGGAAAGAGGCGCCGCCATTGCTTTGGTTGTTTGTATGTGGGGGGGGGGGCTCTTTTCTCTTGGTACTTTGTTTTCGGGTTACTGCATTTTTCTTCTAAAAGAACTTTTGTTTTCTTGCTTCTGCTGAATGGGTTTTTTGCTGTCTGCCTATTATGTGATTTTTGGCTTGCTGTTGTATTCTTCTTTGTAGGCAAGATTTTTTATGTCTCGAAAGGTGTTTCAAGCAATGTCGACCAAGATTCCGAGTGGTCTTGGTTGGGTAGATCCTGTTCCTCTAAGGGTCCCTTCTGTTGTAGATTCTGAGTATCTAGTTAGGTTCCGTAGGGAGTGTAGTATTTGTGAGAACAGGGAGTCTGAGCGGGATTATGAGCTAGTAGCCCCGGAGTCCGAGGAGAGAGTGTGCTTCCCGCCTTTAGAAAGTTCCGAGAAGCTATTCTTTTATGCTTACGATTGTTTTTTCTCTAAGCTGGGTGTACGACTTCCTTTTACCGACTTGGAGTCCGAGGTCCTTTGGTCTTGTAACCTTGCCCCTACGCAACTCCATCCAAATTCTTGGGCGTTTTTAAAGCTGTTTCAACTTTTGTGTCAGTTTTGGGCGTCTCCCCTTCTGTTTCTCTTTTTTCCTATCTGTTCGCGTTGACGAAGCCGGGGTCGGGTGCTGGGAAGGTGTCTTGGGTCTCTTTTAGGGCTAACCAGGGGAAGAAGTTTTGTACCTTGTATGATGAGTCGTTTCATGATTTCAAGAACTACTATTTCAAGGTCCGGGCTGCTGGAGATGTCCGACCTTTCTTTCTAGATGAGAGTGGGGAGCCTTCTTTTCCTCTTTGTTGGCAGGAGAATGTTGTGTCGGTTAAGTATACTTTTGAGAGTCTAGATGAGGTAGAGCAGGCTTTTGCGGGTGTGTTGAGCAGTTTATGGGGTCGGGCACCTCACTTGGACACGAAGAAAATGTTGGGAGATCCAAGCCTTCTCCGTTCCGAGTTAGGTAGTTCCCGACCTCTCCGAGCTTCATCCTTTTAGTATTTTGCCTGTTTTGGTGGAATTCCTGTTTGTGATAATCCCTTTCTTTTTGTTTCTGCAGAGATGTCTTCTCAGGCGGATTCCATGAAGTTTCTTCGTCGGTCGAAGAAGTCTGCGGCTGCTCGGAATATCGAGGCTGAGGTTTCTGCCCGATCTTCTCCGCAGAAGACTACCGTGGGTGTTCAGACTCGGTCGAAGACCATTCCGACTCCTCAGTTCCGAGCTATAACTCAAGATCCTCCGACCTCCGGACCCGGTCACCTTTCCCCGTCTTCGACCTCGGGTCCTCCCCCCAAGAAACAGAAGACCTCTCAAGAGCTTGCTGGTTTCAATGATAAGGATTTTGACGCTCTTGGTTGGATTGAGCAGCACATTCTCCCCCAGACCTTTATTTCTACTGATGATGCGTCTATGGAGCATCACTTTCAGTATATGGCGCGGAGCTGTGTTCGGATGGCTAGTCTTCATGCCGCTATTGCTCGGGAGTTCAAGAAAGCTCCCCTTGGGGCGACCAGCTCCCGACTTGAGAAGGCACGGTCTGAGCTTGATAAGATTAGTCAACTGAAGGCTGCCAGGATTACTGAGCTGGAGGCCTCTTTGGAGGAAGAGAAAACTAGGGCCACCGCGGCTGTGGCGGCGGCGAAGACATCTGAGGAGATGGCGAGGGTGGCGACGGAGAACTATACTAAGCTGTATGCCGAGCTTGTGGAGACGAAGGAGAAGTTGCAGTATGCTCGGGATGATTTTTACGAGCTGGAAGATAATGTGGCCAAGGGTATGGATGCTATGTTTGTGAATTTGAGGGATCAGGTCCGGGTTCTTGCTCCCGACCTGGATCTGAGCTTATTCAGTACGGAAAACATTGTTGTGGAGGGAAAGATTGTTCCTGCTCCTGCCGAGGATGAGGTTCCGGTGTCCGACCACAAGGCTCCGGTGTCCGACCCCGAGGTTCCGGTTGTGAACCCGACTTCACCTTTGGCTGAGGATAGATCTGGTGTGGAGGTTTCAAACCGGGATGACGTTGCCGTCGATGCAGTCCCGATATCTATGTTTCAGCCTGCTGTCGATGTGGAGTCCGGAAAGGGCCTCGATCCTCTGTAGTCTTGTACTTCTTGGTGTTTTGCCCGATCTGTGGGCTCTTTTGTTTTTGGATGGTTTCTGTTGAACACTTTGGACACCTTTTGTTGTAGTAACTTTATTATGCGGTGTTTTTGTTCGCGCTTGACTTTTTGTTTCCGCTTTTGTGCTTTTTAGTCGTTTTCGGATAACAACTTTTTAGCTAGCGTTTTGACTTCTTACTTTCGCTTTTGTGCTTTTTAGTTGTTTTTGATTAACAACTTTTTAGCTAGCGTTTTGACTTTTTACTTTCGCTTTTTTGCTTTTTAGTTGTTTTTGATTAACAACTTTTTAGCTAGCGTTTTGACTTCTTACTTTCGCTTTTGTGCTTTTAGTTGTTTTTGATTAACAACTTTTTAGCTAGCGTTTTGACTTCTTACTTTCGCTTTTGTGCTTTTTAGTTGTTTTTGATTAACAACTTTTTAGCTAGCGTTTTGACTTCTTACTTTCGCTTTTGTGCTTTTTAGTTGTTTTCAATTAACAACTTTTTAGCTAGCGTTTTGAAACTTCTTTCGATTTCGTTCTTTTCGCTTGTACTTTTTAGTTGCTTTTTCTAAAGCAACTTTTTTAGTAAGCGTTTTTCGAAATCTTGGTTCTTGCCGTTTTAAGGCTTCTTTCTTGGGCCGAGCTTTTTCTCGGACATCGGGTGCTCGAGTACCTCCTTTTTGTTAGGTCCGACTTTGTCGTTGGTCGGTTCTTCTGAGTTATTTCTGTAATCTCTTTTTATTTGGCTTTTTGAGCCATTTTAGAGTTACTTTATAACTTTTCCCTTTGTTGGGTCCGACTTCGTCGTTTGGTCGGCCTTTTTAAGTTATTTTTGTAACCTCTTTTTTATTTGGCTTTTCGAGCCATTTTCAGGGTTACTTTATAACTTCTCACATTAATTTGAACCTCGTCGCTTTATCTTTGCCGACCTTGTATGGTCTTTTGGCAAATGATTTTTTGCGTTTTGCCGAGCATAAATTAATGCGCCTTGGTGGGGTACTTTCTAGGATTTGCTTCATCATGAGAAAGAGAAAATAGAGAAATTTGATTAGTATTAAAAAAGAAAGAATATTTACAAAGTGTTTACCCTTTAGGTCGGGTATCCTGCTTAACCGGGTGTCTCATTAAAAAACCCTTGTAGGGAAAAAGAGTACACCTCGGGTTAAGTTTTTCTAGCTGTAGTACCGTCTTAGATTACAGGCGTGCCAGGTCCTGGGCAGCTCATTGCCTTCTAGGTCGGATATTTTGTAGTAGCCTGTCCCTAAGACTTCTGTTACCTTGTAGGGCCCTTTCCAATTTGCGGCTAGCTTTCCTTCTCCCGACTTTTGTGTTCCGATGTCATTTCGGATTAGAATCAGGTCGTGAATGGAGAAGCTTCGCTTTATTACCTTTTGATTGTATCTGAGGGCCGTTCGCCGTTTTAAGGCTTCTTCTCGAATCCGAGCTCTTTCTCGGACCTCGGGGAGGAGGTCGAGTTCTTCCCTTTGTGCCTGTGGGTTATTTTTTTCGTTGTAGAAGATGGTTCTAGGTGACCCTTCCTCTATTTCAATAGGAATCATTGCTTCCATTCCATAAGCTAGTCGGAATGGCGATTCTCCCGTTGTAGAGTGTGGGGTTGTCCGATATGCCCATAGCACCTGGGGGAGCTCTTCGGTCCATGCCTCTTTGGCCTCTTGGAGTCTTCGTTTTAACCCGGCCAAGATGATTTTATTTGCAGCTTCTGCTTGCCCATTGGCTTGTGGGTGCTCGACTGATGTGAATTGCTGTTTGATTTTTAGTTCGGCCACCAATTTCTGAAAACTTGTGTCCGTGAATTGCGTTCCATTGTCTGTTGTGATGGAGTAGGGGACTCCGAACCTTGTGACAATGTTTTTGTATAGGAATTTGCGGCTTTTCTGAGCCGTAATGGCGGCTAAGGGTTCAGCTTTGATCCACTTCGTGAAGTAGTCGACCCCTACTATGAGGTATTTGACTTGCCCCGGTCCTTGTGGGAACGGGCCGAGTAGGTCGAGTCCCCATTTTGCGAAGGGCCATGGTGCAGTGATGCTGATAAGGTCTTCGGGTGGTGCTTTGTGAAAATTGGCGTGTTTTTGGCAGGGGGGGCATATTTTCACAAACTCTGTTGCGTCTCTTTGCAAGGTCGGCCAGTAGAACCCGGCTCTGACTACTTTTTTGGATAGTGCCCGAGCTCCGAGATGGTTCCCGCACATGCCTTCGTGGACTTCTTCGAGGACGCTCTTCGTTTCTGAGGTCGGGACGCACCTAAGGAGGGGGTTTGCGAATCCTCTTCTGTATAATACGTCGTGAATTAGTGTATAATTCTGGGCGTCTTTCGTGAGTCTTTTAGCTTCCTTTCTTTCGGCGGGGAGAGTTCCTGACTTCAGGTAGCTGAGAATGGGGGTCATCCATCCTTGCTGTTGGTCGGATATATTTAGCGTTTCTTCCCCTCTTAGCACGGAGGGAGATCGTAAGGTTTCCTGGAGGAGACTTCTGTTGTTGCCTTCGGGCTTGGTGCTGGCAAGCTTTGAGAGGGCGTCTGCCCGGGCATTTTGTTCCCGAGGTATGTGCTGGATCTGTATTTCTGAAAAGTGGCGTAATTGTGCCTGTGTTTGGTCCAGGTATTTCTTCATAGTCGGGTCTTTGGCCTGGTAGCTTCCATTGACTTGTGATGTGACGACCTGGGAGTCGCTGAAGATTGTGATTTTCTGGGCTCCGACCTCTTCGGCTAGTTTTAGGCCTGCTAGTATGGCCTCGTATTCGGCTTGGTTGTTCGAAGCCTGGAACTCGAATTTTAGGGATAGTTCTATCCGCGTTCCTTGGTCGCTTTCGAGTATAACCCCTGCCCCACTTCCTGTTTTGTTTGAGGACCCGTCAACGTACAGGTTCCATGAGAGTGGGGTTCCAGGGGTCTCAGTGTATTCCGCGACGAAGTCGGCTAGATACTGAGATTTTATCGCAGTCCGGGCTTCATAGTGGAGGTCGAACTCGGACGGTTCCACCGCCCATTGTAGGATTCGTCCTGCCAGGTCTGTTTTTTGTAGGATGTGTCTCATGGGTTGGTTTGTCCGGACTTTGATGGTGTGGGTTTGAAAGTAGGGGCGGAGCCTCCGAGCTGTGAATACTAGGGCGTAGGCGAATTTTTCTATATTCTGATAGTTTAATTCGGCCCCTTGTAGTGCCTTGCTTACGAAGTATATGGGGTGTTGTCCTTGGTCATTTTCTCGTATTAATGCTGAAGCAACTGCCCGATGTCCGACCGAGAGGTATAATACGAGCTCTTCCCCTTTTAAAGGTCGGGTTAGGATTGGTGGCTGCCCGAGGAATTCCTTGAATTCTTGGAAGGCTTTTTCGCACTCCGGGGTCCATGAGAAGGGTTTCCCTTTCTTTAGGAGTGAGTAGAGAGGTAGTGATTTTATCGCTGATCCTGCCAAGAATCTTGATAGGGCGGCTAGCCTTCCATTTAGTTGTTGTACTTCTTTGACACACGTCGGGCTCTTCATTTTGAGTATCGCTTGGCATTTGTCCGGGTTTGCTTCGATGCCTCTTTGAGTCAGCATGAAGCCTAAGAACTTTCCGGCTTCTGCGGCGAAGGTGCACTTGGTCGGGTTAAGTCTCATGTTGTGTTTCCTGAGGGTGCCGAAGACACTTGTGAGGTCGGGAACCAAGTTTCTGTCTTCTTGTGTCTTTACCAGCATATCGTCGACGTACACTTCTAGTTGTAGCCCGATGTGCTCTGAGAATACTTTGTTCATTAGCCTCTGGTAGGTTGCCCCGGCGTTCTTCAGCCCGAAGGGCATTACTACGTAGCAGTAGTTTGCCCTTGGGGTTATGAACGAGGTCTTTTCTTGGTCGGGTCCGTACATCGGGATTTGATTGTATCCCGAGTATGCATCCATGAAGGAGAGATATCTGTAGCCTGAGGCTGCGTCGACTAAGGCGTCGATGTTTGGTAGTGGATATGGGTCTTTGGGGCAGGCTTTGTTGAGATCCGTGTAATCGACGCACATCCTCCATTTTCCGTTGGGCTTTTTTACCAGGACCACGTTTGCGAGCCATAGGGGATATTTTACTTCCCTAATGAATCCCGCATCTAGCAGTGCTTGTACCTGTTCTTCTATTGCCTGCATGCGCTCGGGTCCGAGCTTTCGGCGTCTCTGTTGGACGGGTCTGGATCCCGGGTATACTGATAGCTTTATGGCACATCAGGTCGGGACTTATGCCTGGCATGTCGGAGGCCTTCCAGGCGAAGAGGTCGGAATTCTCCCTTAAGAGGGTTATGAGTTCCTCCTTTAGGCCTGCTTCGAGGTTTGCTCCAATGTTTGTTACTTTTTCAGGTGTGTTCCCGATTTGGATCCTTTCGGTTTCTCCCTCTGGTTGTGGCCGAAGGTCTTCTCGGGTTTGAACTCGCCCGAGTTCTATTGTGTTGACTTCTTTCCCTTTTAGGCTTAGGCTTTCGTTGTAGCATCGCCGTGCTAGCTTTTGGTCGCCCTTTAGGGTAGCGATTCCTTTTGTGGTAGGGAACTTCATACAGAGGTGTGGGGTCGAGACTATAGCTGCCAGTCTGTTTAAGGTTGGTCGCCCAATGAGGGCATTGTATGCTGAAGTGACGTCGACTACAATGTAGTCGATGCTTAATGTTTTAGATTGCTCGCCTCTTCCAAAGGTAGTGTGTAGCGAGATGTATCCTAAGGGATGGATCGGGGTGTCCCCTAGCCCAAATAGGTCGGTGGGATAGGCTTTTAGCTCTTTTTCCTCAAGTCCGAGCTTGTCGAAGGCCGCTTTGAACAGGATATCTGCTGAGCTTCCCTGGTCAATCAGGGTTCGATGTAAGTTGGCGTTTGCTAGAATAACGGTGATCACCATTGGATCGTCGTGCCCGGGTATTATCCCTTGAGCATCCTCTCGGGTAAATGAGATAGTGGGTAACTCGGGCAGGGGACTGTCTTCTCGGACATGATAGATTTCTTTGAGGTGTCTTTTTCGCGAAGATCGGGATGCTCCTCCGCCTGCGAAACCTCCATTTATCATGTGAACGTGTCTTTCAGGGGTTCGCGGGACTTGTTCGGCCCGACCTTTATTGTCTCCTCGTCTTCTCTTCCTGGTCTCTTCTCCTTTCTCTGCTATGTATCTGTCGAGCTTTCCTTCTCTGGCTAGCTTTTCTATAACATTCTTTAGGTCGTGGCAGTCGTTGGTAGAATGACCGTAGAGCTTGTGATATTCGCAGTATTCGGACCGATCTCTCCCCGCTCTTTTGTGTTTTAGAGGTCGGGGTGGTGGGATCTTTTCGGTGTGGCATACTTCTCTGTAGATGTCTACCAGGGAGACTCGGAGGGGGGTATAGCTGTGGTACTTCCGTGGCTTGTCCGAGTTGGGTTCTTCTTTCTTCTTCTGTTCTCGATCTCGATCTCGGAGTGGGTAGGTTGATTCCTTCCTAGAAGAGTCTCTTAGCTGGGAGGTTTCCTCCATATTGATATATTTTTCTGCCCGCTCCTGCACCTCGTATAGGGAGGTCGGGTATCGTTTGGAGAGGGATTGGCTAAACGGTCCTTCCTTTAGGCCGTTTGCCAATCCCATGATAGCTGCTTCAGTGGGCAAGTGTTGTATGTCCAGGCAGGCTTTGTTGAATCGCTCCATGTATTCTCGGAGAGTTTCTTGGTTACCTTGTTTGATCCCGAGTAGACTGGGGGCATGTTTTGCCTTGTCCTTTTGAATGGAGAACCTTGTTAGGAATTTCTTAGTTAGGTCTTCGAAGCTGGTGATTGATCTCGGTGGCAGGTTGTCGAACCTCATGGCTGACTTGGTGAGAGTGGTGGGGAAGGCTTTGCACCGAATCGCGTCGGAGGCGTCGACTAGGTACATTCTGCTTCTGAAGTTGCTGAGGTGGTGACTTGGGTCGGTGGTGCCGTCGTAGAGATCCATATCGGGTGGTTTGAAGTTTCGCGGTACCTTCTCCTTCATGATCTCTTTTGTGAAGGGATCATGATTGTCTTCGGGGGTGGTGTCGTGTTCTGTTCGATCTTTCAGGTTGGCCTCTATTTTCCGTAGTTTTTCTTCTAATTCTCTGCGCTTGCGAGCCTCCCTTCTCAGATCTTGTTCGGTTTCTTTTTGCTTCTTTATGTCCTCTTCGAGTTGTTTCAGTCGGTTTTGTTGTGCCCGGACTGCTTCTAGAATTTCCGAGCTCTTTTCTCTTTCGGGATTTTGTGGATCTTTGTTTGGGAGTGATGTACTTGGGCGATTCTGTTTGTTTCCTCCTGGAGTGTGTGGTGATAGAGGGCTGTCCGATCGTTCTCCGGTGTCAATTTCCTCTTCTTGTTCTGATGTAGCGTGGTTATTGTTGGGAGGGTCGTCCGCCATGGTAAAGGGATGACTTCCAGGATCCCCGGCAACGGCGCCAATGTTCCGAGGGTTACCTGAAACGTGTAGCTCGGTCGTCTGGCAAGACCCGAGGTAGGGGTTCCGTGACCCGAGCTTGGTGTGCTGAGCGGCGGGGGGTTGTACCTGCAATGACACTCCGATGCTTAAGTTAGCATGGGTCCAAGCAGATATTGAGTAGAATTAGAGTATGAGTTATACCTGGGTGCTCCAGTGTATTTATAATGGTGAGATGTGGCCTCCTGTGGATAGGATAAGTTAGTTATCTTATCTTATCTTTAAGTGAGGTCATCTTATCTTCAAGGGAACCGCCTTTATCTTTCTGGGCTTTTAGCCGCCTTTAGATTGGGCTATGTTCCTTCGTTTTGGGCCTTTCTTCTTTATTTGTCCGAGGTCCGACCTCAGGCGTGGGCCTTTGGGACGAGGTCGGACCTTCTGCGAACTTCCCGAGTTTGGAGAGCTCGGTCAGGGTATGAACAACAAGTTATAAAAGTAATCCCTGAAAGAGACCTAACAAAGGTCCAAGAAAGAGGATTACAAAAATAACTTAGAAGAGATCGACCTAACGAAGTCGGTCTCCTACAAGACAAGTTATAAAAGTAATCCCAGAAAGAGACCTAACAAAGGTCCAAAAAAGAGGATTACAAAAATAACTTAGAAGAGATCGACCTAACGAAGTCGGTCTCCTACAAGACAAGTTATAAAAGTAATCCCTAAAAGAGACCTAACAAAGGTCCAAGAAAGAGGATTACAAAAATAATTCAGAAGGAGCCCAACACAAAGAAATTGGTTATGGGGCGCTAAAAATATAAGCAAAAGCGAGAAAACCGACAAACAAGTCGGACCCATACAAGTCACGACCTCAAAGGATCCAAGTTACAAACAATAAAGTACAAAAGCAATCCAAAGAGGTCAAGCAGCAAGATTCCAACACTCTCAGAAACTAGAAGAGATACCATGTTAAAGCGCAATAAAAGCATTGTATAATAAAGCTTCAAGAGGCCACCAAAATCTACCTCAGAAAGCTACTTTTGTTTTTCAAAGTTTAAGTTGCCAGGCAGGCAACTAAAAAGCGTCAGCAGTTAAACAAAACAATAAAACAGTTCAAAAGCCCACAAACCGGGCTATTTACACAAATACTTAAAAAGAAGATCAGCAAAGATCGGGAGCCTTCCCGGCAGCATCAGTACGGGGAGAAGGAGGACGAGTCTAAATAAGCACAGCATCTACAGTTCCATCATCCCGGTTTAGAATCTGACAATCCGGATCAGACGTAACTAGAGGAACCGAGGAGGTCGACACCTTGATAGAAGGCAATGGGGAAGGTTCAACATCATCATCGGGATCATCTGGGACAATCTTGCCATCCTTTACTACGTTATCAAGACTAACGAGAGTCAAGTCGGCATCAGGAGCAACAATCGGAACTGCTCCATCAGGTTCTCAGAGGCGGCAGTTACGCTGCCCACAAGGTGACCCTGAAGCTCGGCATAATTAACCCGAGCAGTTTCCAAATCATCTCGGAGATGCATTAACTCCCTATAAGCTGAGACATAGCTATCCTTGTGCTTCAGTGCCATGTCCTCAGCCAACTTCAAAGAAGCAGCCAAAGCAATAGAGCTGGCCTTCTCACCCTCTAGTTCCTTCTCTACCTTCGCCAACTTCACCTCCAACTCATCCTTCAGACCCTTGATCCCATCAAATTCTGATTTGGCCTCCTCCATGAAAAATTTTGTGGCATGAATCGGGATCCCCTGAACAGTTCGGAAAATAGCCGCTCCCATATGTGCCATTTTCACACTACTTTTGGTGATAAAATCCAGATGCTGAAGAAGAGACACATCGTCCATGTAGAGCCCACCATAGGGGGCAATTTGCTGGTCAACAAACTCAATAGCATCAAAATCCGGGGCATCCAGGTTAAAGGGCTCGGATGTTTTTTGCTTTTTTAAGGGAGGAACACCAAAAGCAACGGCAAAAGTCTGTGGAGGATCGACCTGACAAAACCGAGGAGTAGGAATTGCTTTCCTCAGCCCGGGTGAACTCGGCACAGGAGGCTTCACTGGGACCTGAGAAGATCCCTCTCCGGCCACTTTGGCCGAGCTGTTCAGAGCAGCAGTTGCCTTCTTTGCCTTTTTAAAGGCCTTCATGGAGTCGTTGTTCTTTGACATCTCTGCAAATACAGAATCAGCCATAGCAAAGAGTTACAGTCACAATAAGAGGAAGAAAAAATTAAGAAACAAGTGTAGAAACAAGTCAGACAAGTACCCAAAACAATCCGAACCAAGGACGGGTCATTCAAAAACCTTTTTGTATCAAGATGGGGTGGTGCCCCCTATAGATCCTCAAGAACAACAACAAAGGCACGCTCAACATCATCAAGCATCTCCCAGGTATAGCGAGACACTCTCACATCCCTCTGCCACTCTAGAGGGAAAGAAGGCTCATTATTTTCATCAAGAAAAAAGGGGCGGGCCCCTTCGACAACACGAACCCTAAAGAAGTAATTCTTAAAGTCCTTAAAAGACTCATTATACATAGCAAAAACTTTATGGCCCTGGACGGACCTGAAAGAAACCCAGGAAGCTTTCTTTTTTAAAGAACCGCCAGGCTTGGCGGAAACAAACAAATAAAGAAAAAGAGTCTGAGAGGGTGTTACATCTAATTCTCGGCAGAAAAGTTGAAAAATTTTAATAAAACCCCAGGAATTTGGGGGAAGCTGGGATGGGGCAATATTACACGACCACAACAGGTCGGTCTCGAAAGAAGTATTCATAGGCATAGAAGAAGGGATGCTCCCCCTCGATGGAAGTCGGAAAACAAACTCTCTCATCAGAAACAGGAGCAACAAGCTCATAATCCTCCTCACGAGCACTGTTACTACAAATCCTATGGCGCTTCCTCAGCTCTGTGCAAAATTCAGCATCCACAACAGAAACACACAACAAAACAAGGGAGTCCAGCCAATCGGACATCCCCTCGGGAACTCTAGAAGACATCTCTACAATGTTATTTCGAGAAGACATGAGGCCAACTAATCCTACAAGTAAGAAAAGAAGATGGGGTTACTAAAAACATCTCGGACAAAGGAGCAAACAACTCAAAACAATACAGGCAAACACACAGAAAAGGAAAACCCCAAGACTCAAACCAAAGTCCTGGGGCATCCTTTAGAGGCAATAATAAAGCAAGGTTTCTAGGAAAAACCTACTTCTCGCATCCCAGCACCTCTCAAAACAAGAAAAGAAGGCTTCAAACAATAAGCATTTTTCCATCAAAGCAAAACACAAAACGTCATCAAAAACATTGCCTTACAGTCTAAACCAGCAAAAACCATCCACATCAAACACGCCAAGCAGAGGCCATTAAAGATGCAACCTTTTTTAGAATCAGACAAAAGCAACCTTCAAATAAAATGAGGAACAGATGCGGACAGCGGTATCAGAACAGAAACAACAAAGAACATGCAAAACCCTAAAAGCATCAAGCAAAAGCAAAAAGGATCATGCAGAAGATGGAGAAACTCCCAGAACGCACATTTCAACAAATCTAGGGCACAATGGAAACAGAAATATCCAAACTTTCTTTAAAAGGAGGATCAAAATCAAAACCTCATCACAAAAACAAAAACAAAGAGAAAGCACGAAATGGGACTAACCTGGAGACGAAAGAAGCTTCGAGAAAGAAATATGGAGGCGCAGAAATGAAAGCTGCCCAGAAAATCGCCAAACGAAAGCCACAACACAAGAAAGTATAAGCGCAAGCAAAAAACAGAGAGCGAAGAGAGCAGAGAAAAGAAGTTACGAAAAGGGCGAAGGAAAGAAACCGTTTCTGGGTTTTCAAAATCAAAATAAAAGAGCCTAGGGGAAACGGGGCAATTAATGTTAAAATTAATGAAGGCATTAAACCCTCGCACGTTCCCAAAGCGCCGATACAAAAGCGCGCGCTTTTAGAGGAAAAACGTTCTACATTCAAAAGCTCCTACAAAGGAATCGACAAAATGCTCACTACAAGAAAATGGAACATTTGTAACAAAAAATTTGTATCAAATTTAAAATTGTTACAAAAAGATGATTTTTTGTAATAATAATTGGTAATTGTTACAGAAGAATAATGTTTTGTAACAACATTACAAGTTGTTACAAAACATGCTAATATTTTGTAACAACCTGATTTTTTTTGTTACAAATTATGTTAGTTTTTGTAACGAACTGGTGTTTTGTTACAAAATATTATAATATTTTGCAACAAAGAATAAAGTAGTTGCAAAAATATTATAATATTATAATATTTTGTTTCGAAAACTCTAATTGTTTGGTAACAAAAAATTAATTTGTCACAAAATTCAACATTATTTATAACAAATTATTTGTTTGTCACAAAATATAAGTATATTTTATAACAGAAATATTTATTTTAAACTGTTAAACACTTTAAGAGTAAACAAATTATTTATATAATTCTTTTCAGAATAATTTTATTTTGTTTCAAAAATTAAAATTTTTTAAATATTGTTTATACTAATTAATTTTTAAAATTTATAGATATTATTTTATATTTTTTAAAAAACTAATATATAATTTTTATTAATAATAAGATTTTTAATATTAACTAAAAATTAATTTGTGAAACTTAAAAAAATTTAATTAAATTATAAATATAAACAATAATAATTAAATATAAATGATAGAAAAAACTAAGAAACCAAAAGACAAAATGTAAAAAAAAATGTAAAGCTATACAAAAAAATCCTAATTCATCACTCCTTTATTCGGAGGCTCTGAGCCTCATTCAACCCCGTCTCTGCGCCTCCAACTCCACTGAGGGAGAAGAAGAAGAGAACGGAAGGGATGGTGCTGCGGAATTTGCTGCCGTATCGTCGCGTCTAGCTTGCCATCATGCCTTACCATCGTCGCTGTCGTCGACAGGAGCGTCAGGAGAGAGAGGGACGAACTCGCGAGGAAGAGAGAGAAGGTTGCGTCGCGGAGCCATCCTAAAAATTATTTTATTAGAAATTATTAGATTGATATTTATAAATACTTTAAGTTTAAGTCAATTAATATTTATGCACAACTTTTATTATAATTAATTATTTTATAAATTGAAATTAAAGTTTCAAAGATAGAAATATAATGAAAAGTTATATCATTTAATTTGAATAATTAAAATTGAGTTTAAACTATATTTTATAAAAATGTGATTAATATATTCATTTTATAATTTAAATTAAAAATAATTAATTGAACTTAGTAATATGTTGATAACTAATATTTCTAAATATTTTTAATAGAGTATATTTAATTTTAAAATTATTCTACTCTCCAATTTTATCAAAATATCTATTCATATATATCCATATTATTTTATAAAATTCCTAATTTCTCACCCTAATTTCAAAAATTAACTCAGAACCTTAGTTTCCCCAATTTCTAACCCTAACAGGCACAGCCTCACCTTCCTTCAACATAACAAACGCATACAAACTGAAGAAATGGGGAAACAGAGAGGAAGAGATTTGAGAAAGAGAGGGAAGAGAAGGGAGACGGCGCTGGCTGGGGCCTCGCCGCCGTCACCGTCGCCGTCAAACGTGAAGGGTGGAGAGGAGAGAGGCTGCGTCCGAGAGAGAAGAGATGCTGTCTGCTGTCACTGTCACCGCCCTGGAGCTCGCTGTCGAGCTGCTTCACAGCGCCGTCCCGTCCATGGACCCACAAGCTTGCATTAATGCCGATCCGTCCACAAGCTGTCGTCGAAGGGACAGAATCGCGAAGAGAGAGAGACGCACGAAGAGAAGCCCGCGACCAGCCTTGTCGCCGTCAGCGCCGCGGGTTGCCATTGCCATCCTCGCGAGCTGCCACCGCGTTGCCGTTACTGAGTTGCAGCCCCGCTGTTGTCACACTCTGCTGCTGCCGCGTCTCACCATGCCGCCGTTGGAGGAGGACGCTTCCACTGTCACCATTGAAGCTTGCCGGGGAAGTAGCTATTGACAGAAGAAACTGCTGCTGCTCTTAACTACTCTGTGCTGCTCTGTTCAGCCTCTGCTTCAGGTTTTGTAGTTATCGGAGCCCTCTGCCACCGGAAACCAATATTGGTGCTGCCCAGAACCACTTTGGTTGCTGCCCAGGTAACGAAACGAGTGTTTGAACTTCTATCAGAGCTGCTGTGTTTGGCAATTTTCGTGAGTTTCGACTTTGAGGTAGGGGATTTATTTTAAAATTAACAGTTTTAACTTATGAATGCCAATGAGGTTTAGTGAGTAATTGCAAATAATTTATGAATATGATTAATTGATAGGAATAAGCTTGGTTTGAAGTTGTGAAATTTGGATTAAGTTTGGTATTGAGATGATATTCTAGTGTTTTAATTAGTTTATTGAGTTTAGGTTATGGCTGTGAATGTTGCTGGGTTTTGTTATTGTGAGTAATTAATTTGACAAGGTTAATTTTGGTTAATGTTGTGACTGATATTGGTTTTCTGATTTTGATGAATTTGTTGAAAATTCTGATCTTATGTGATATTGCTGAATTGGTAGAAATGTGGTTGTGAATGGTGATTCATTTGATAATACTTGTTAAATTGAAATTTGAAAAGTTGTCGTATCGATATTTGATGAACTGAGTTGGATTTGTGTTTGGTTTGGGATTATTGTGATGATGGTTTGAGTTGTGGCTGTATTTTGATTATTGAGAATAAGCGTTTGCTGTTGATTTTGGTAATCTGACATGTCGGAACGGCCGTGAAATTGACTTGTGACTGGTTGGAATTGGTTTTGGTAGTTGTTAATGTTGGTTCATGATTAATTAGAATTACGTTTGAAAACTGTTAGAAGATTGAAGCTTGATTATTAAATTGACATTTTTATGAAATCTGAAGTTAGAGATAAAAACAGTAACTCTAAAAGTATAAGGATAAATTGTGATAATTGGAAACTACATGGAGCAGAATTTTTGGGTGAACATATCATAAGAGAACTGGAATTTTATAAATAAAACATAATCTATGTGTTTTGGGGTCAATATTGCTAAGATTTTGGTTAAGTTAGGTGATAATGTGTTTTGGGTATTTGGAAAGTGAAAAACTGTTAGTCCTTTGGTTAAAGTAATTTATGAATTTCAGCAGATTGTTGATATTGGCAAAACTCTGCCGTTGTTCATGGAGCTTCAAACCTTCGGTGACAGGACTTGAAGAACCATGCTCTGCAAAGTGTCTTGTTTCCAATGTTGCAGGTCTCATTTAATTTGAGTTGAACCTTTATCATGAATTTTACATCTTTCATTTGGAAGTTCTACTCTTCATGATCTTTTATCATATTTGTTTCTTTTCTTCTTTGGTTCCCTTTCTTCATGACAGCTTCTTTCTGGAGCAACATTTTTAGGTGCTATCTTCTGCTTGATTGCATTCTATTTCAGGAGCTTATCTGGTTTCATAGTACTCTTCTCTATTGGTGAACTGTTGATTTTTGCCACATAGGTAATATTATGGCTGTTCTAGATTCAGATGGTTGGTATTTCATCTTCTTGCATGCTACTGCATGTTCATAAGAACCTGATAATGATATATAACATAAAACTCTAGTCTTAAATTTGTGTCCTCTTTTGTAAGCTCCTATAAATTATGTTTCTCTTCATTGTGTAAAACCAATTTTGAGGGCACTGTCCATAGCAATATCTACAGTTTCAATCCATATCTTTGGTGATGTGCCTACCTCACCACTTGTTGGCATCCTGCAGGTTACACCTCATTTTTCCTGATATTGTTGGCATCTTGGAAGTTACTTTTAGTTACACCTCACTTAGCCAAACTGTTCTCTCTTTCTCATCTCTCCCTTTGATGTAAAAGGGTTTCACATCTTAGTTTGTTTAGGCAACTTTCAACATCCCTCTTGAATTAACATATATGGAAAAGAAGTTGACAAAACTAGTAACAAGAACTGTGCTGCCTTATGTTTTACATTTTGATGCAGCCATACTCATGATTTACTGACCTGCTTTATATTGTTGGCTGTTCCAGCCTTTTGCCTGTATTTGTTCCTGTTTTAACATTTGTTTTTATTCTAAGCAAAACAGTTTTTCTGCACAGGATCATATTAATGACCGGAGGAAAACAGCACTTTGTTTAACATCCATTTTCTTTCTTACTGCTATAATATGGTTCATAGGTAAGTGGCATACCACCATGCAGCTTTGGTATTATATTAGCTATTCTTAATTTTTAAACCAGATATGCATTAGAATTAATTGTTTTTAAGAATGTGCCTGTAAACTGAAATTTCAGAACACGTACTGAAGAAATTGCTGGATGTTGCGCATGAATTTCAAATGCTAATAGACCCTAAAGTTACTCATAAAATTGCTTATGGTTTTAATATATTTTCCTAGATGATTCCTATATTATTAGTATAGTTTAATTTGTATATGGATCTATTTATCACATTTTACTTGTGTCATGGTTGAGAAATCACAAATGTCTTATTATTTGGTTTGATAAATTTGGTTGTGTATTGGTTGAGAAATAAGTTGTGAATTGGTTGTGTTTGTTGGAACCATGGACGGTAGAAATATCCAAATTTTAGGGGAGGTTCTGCCAAAATTTTTCTAAATATTTTGGATAAAACTTAGTGGAAAAATTATAATAGATGTTATATCTTGTTTCTAACTTTTTTGTTTCGGTTTTTCTTATTTACAGGAGTGCTAAAATAGTAACCATATGCTACCTTGAGGGCTCAAGAATGTTTTGATACATAAAGATACTAATCTGTGTTAGAACTTTTATGTTTTGGTTGAACTTTTATGTTAGAACTTTTATGTTTTGGTTGAACTAATCAATGTATTCACTAGCTAATGTTATTTTGTTTCAAGACAATTTTAGCTAAAAGGATCTTGTTTGACTTATGTATGTTTTTGCATATTATATACATGTAAACTTGCTTATTAAAATCGTTAATATATTAGTTAATTTAAAAAATAATTTATTAAATTATGCATGTAATTTGTAATAAAAAAAAGTTGTTACAAAATAATTAATTTGCTTTCGTAACTAAAGAAAAAAAATGTTACAAAATCATGTTACATTTTGTAACAAATTTTTTTGATAGGAAAAAATTGACTGTCACGAAAAATACCTTCAAGATCAAAATTTGTTACCACTTTTGTAACGGCTTCTGGATTTTTGTATCAGAAAAAATTGTTACAAAATATGGTATTGAATTGTAACAGTTCTATTTTTCGTTACAAAAACTTTTTGTAACGGGACTTACTGCAATGGACCCTTTTTTGTTACAAAAAACTTTTGTTTCAAAATTTCGATATTTTGTAACAATATTTTTTGTTACAAATGCGCATTTTTCTTGTAGTGGCTTGAGTTCGGCTTCATTAGAGAAGGACCGAAGTCCAAGACTCGACCTCAACAAAAAAAAACAGAGCTCAAGCAGGGACACTGTTCATACCCTGGGTCGAGCTGTCTGACCCGGGATGTTCTACAAACAAAGTGACCGACCTCTTTAGGTCAAGCGAACCGACTTCTTCACAAAGAACTCGGTCCAAATCGATAGGAAAGCCCAAAGAAGGGCCCAACTCAAGGAATACGATCCCGATCTAAGGGCAGCCCAAGCCTATAGAGATAAGGGTGGTTCCATGGAAGATAAGCTGACCTTGACAAAAGATAAGATAAGATAAGATAACTAACTTATCTTATCTAAAGAAGGTCACATCTCACCATTATAAATACACTGGAGCACCCAGGTATAACTCATACTCTGAATCTACTCAATACCTGTTTAATACCCTTGCTAACTTAAGCATCGGAGTCCCTTGCAGGTACCCCCCACCCCTCGGTGACAAGGGATCAGCAGCATTCGCAGTTCCACAAGTCGGACACACCAGCTCCGGCTGCTACACACCTGTCGGACACGCCGGCTCCGACCAGCACCAGAAGATCTCATCCGAGATCTACCTACAATTTCAGGTAACACTCAGAATAGAAACTATACTTACAACGCGATTATATTCTTATGAATTTCTTTACCGATAGAAATCAGTTCGTCAAAAATGACGCCGTTGCCGGAGAGTTGCAAACGTGTGTCTTATTATTGGTTATTGTAAATATTTTTTTCTTTTACTTGTTTATTTATTTTTGTTTTTAATTTTTAGTAGCTACTATGAATTCTCACCCCTGTCGATATGAGTTTGGTTCTAATGTTGTTGTAGGGAATTGACACTATAAGGAGAACATGCATCAAGGATGGAACAATCAAAGATGAGAGGAGCTACAAGGATTTGATCAATCCTCTTGGTAACAACCACCTCCAATGGACTATCAACAACCATTCTGTGATGCATATCAAGGCAATGGCTATGGTGAGCACTCTTTTTATTATCAACAACTACCACCATATGCTTATGAACCGCCTCCCCAACCTACCTCAGGACCACCATACTCACAAGCCTCCTACAACCAAACACTCCCATATGACCCTAACCCTTATCCACCATATCAACCACCCTATGAGCCATATGAGCCATACATAGATCCACCCCAATTCCAACCCAATTACTCCCAAGGACCACCACCTCCATATACACCACATCCATATCCATCAATCCAAGATCCTTATGATCCTACTTATGATATTCGAGCAAAACAAGAGTCAAGGGATCATCTCAAGGAAACAATGGATCAATTTCAAGCAACCCTGCGTCAGTTAGACCGAGCGGTAAACCGAATAGCACCCGAAGCTTTCATGGCTAAAGAATCTCAACTTGAGAACAAGGAATTGAAGTGTGCGGTGCAACAAGTGGAAAAGATGGAGAGTGATGAATCACCACATTCTTATGATGAACCACCCTCTTATCATGAACTTTTCCTCCCAAATAATGAGCCCTCACATCCACCTCAACCTTCAATGCATGACACTATTGGTGTTCTTCTTCAAGGGCAAAGAGAGATGAAATGGGGAGTACTAGAATTCGCGACTGCCTTGACCGAGGTACTAAACCGATTAGCTTCCCAATATTTGAACACTCAAAGTACTCCCATGGCTACATGTGGAGAATCAAAAGAAGAGCGTAGCATGAAGGAGACACTAGAAACTCCGGTGGACAAGGAGGAACATGGCTTTGTATTGGAACAAGTGGAGGAAGCCATAATAGTTGCAGAGGAAGAAGTGGTTGAAGATTTAGGAGATGCTGAACCTCCATTGGAATCTGGAATTGTAGAGTACTCCTCCAATAAGATCGACATGGATGTCAAGAAGGCCAGTGCACAACCTCCATGGCATATTCCTTATGAAGACTTGGATGGGATAGATCAAGAAGTAAGTTCCCTTGGTGACAAAAATCATACATCAAGTCCTCCTAGTAATAAATCTACATCCGCAATTAAACTCCTTGAATATGAAGACTCTTCTTTGATTGAGTCTGAGAATAACGTGGAAGCGAAAATCCTTAGAAAAAGGCGGACGGGAGTTGAGTACGCTTTGTCAAGAACGTTGGAGACTTCTCCACCTAGGTTGTCGTCTACTCTTTCACTTGAGTGGGTAAAACTTATCTCTGTTCGTTTTCCTATCCCACTTGAGTACGGTATTCTTGAAACGGACGGCTAACTCAGGACGCTTTGTGGCATAAAGCGTAAGAAGAGACTGTTTAGTGGTTGGAGTTGCAAATCAAGGCTTATCAAGGTTGATATTTCAAGAGTCAGATGTAAGGACTCAACTGGTGATAATTTGGTTTGATCCAAAAGAAGAGTTTGGTACTCTGTAGAGAATTCAGACTGCTTGCCACCCGATTGGAACAATGATGATCCACTTTAAGACAGGTGTAGAAACAAGATTTGGGATCCAGGCATATATGAGGATCAAATTTGGGAGCTCAAAGCTTGTGAAGAACTCCATCAAAGCTTGAGAAATTTACTTGGTATTGATAGAGCTTATTGGAAGTCCAAGCATTGGTGGAAGTTTCAGGATGAGTTCAAGCACAAGCCACAATGACAAGGAGCTCGCCAAATGTCCAACTTAAAGACTATAACTAAAAGTGCTAGGTGGGAGACAACCCACTATGGTATGATCGTTCCTTTTTCAATTATAATTTTATTTAGTTTTGTTTTTTATTTTATTTTATTTTATTTTATTTCATTGAACCTGGAATTATTCATAACATATGCATTAGCATTGCATTTTGCATTTTTGCATATAAAAAAAACACGCACGCGACGCGTAAGCGTTGCTGACGTGTCTCCGTCACAAGTGCATTGGGAAGAAAAGGAAATTGAACAGAAAGTCATGCGAGAGCGTGGCTGGAGGCATTCCTTTGGCACAAACTCGCCCACGCGACCGCGTCATTAACGCGTTCGCGTCATTTGCGAAATAGCATCCCCACACGTCCGCGTCACTCACGCGAATGCGTGGCCCTGTAAAATCGACGTAAACGGGTGTATGGCAGCAAGTTGTGATGGAGTGGGGCTGGAATCATGCTAGAAGCACAAGCTCTACCACGTGAACGCGTGCTCCCCACATCCGCGTCATTTTCAAAATATGGCCATTCATGCGATCGCGTCAACCACGCGAACGCGTCACCCTAAAATTTGGCAAAATGAGTTTCAAACAGAGAGTTGCGCGAACGCGAGGCTGCTCTCGCGCCAATATCACTCAACTCACGCGACCGCGTGACCCATGCGTTCGCGTCACTTGAAAACACCGCACACCACGCGACCACGTCACTCACGCGTCCGCGTCACATGCGGCGCACAGCTTATCCAGATCAGCCAAATATCTTATCTTTTCTTCCCCAAATCCTAATTTTTCTTATCCCTTCTTATTTCTTTCTTCTCCCTTCTTCCTTCTTCTTTCTTTCTCACTTTCTACTTCCTCTTTTTCACCACCATTATCAAGGTTTTTCTTTTCTTCTTCCCTTTTTACTTTTCTATTCTTATTATTATTTTTATGTTTTCTTCTTCTTTTTCTTTTTACTTTCATTATCTATGTTTTTTTTCTTTATTTTTTTTAATTGGTGTTGGCAATTTATTTGGGTCATTATTTTCTATATTTTGCTTGTGGATTATTAAGGAATTGTTTGACAATTATATATTACTTTTTATAGGGTTGCTTGCATGTTCAATTTAATACTTTCAATAACTTATTTACCATGCATGCTAAGTGTTTGTGAAAAAGCCCGTATGGCATCATGCACTACTTTTATGTTATCATACTACTTTAATGCCTGTTTTTCACAAAACCTCTTTTATATTTTATTAATTAAAATATAATTGTCAATACAAATAGATTGTTAGTTTGAAAGAGATGATAATCTAACTTGGACATTTAGTGCTTGATCTATGCTACTCATGCCTTTGCCAGCATGCCAATAAACATCTTGCATTTAATTGTCATTACATGCACTTGCAATATTTCCATTGATGAACTTTTCACATGAAGTCATGACTATGTGTCAACAACATCCCTCTTTACCATGCATTGATTATCATACTATCCTTTCCCTTGCTCGAACCCTTAGCTTTACATATACTTATATTTTTTTCCTTTTTTAGGATGGCCACCAAGAATGGAAAAGAGAAAGCTACTCCCAAACCATCAGCAAGGAAAGGAACAAAAAGAGCACTACCTGCGAAACCACCCGTCCACTTGTACATCTCTGCATGCACCGAGGACGATGAAATCTTTAAGCGTGGGGAGGTTGATACCGACTTCCAGGGGTTAGTTACCTTCTTTTCAACACCAATATTCTATTTTTTTGTTTGTTCATTGTTATATTTGCATATTTAATTGCATGTTTGTTTGATTTTATGCATTTAGTTACTACTTGGTTGAAGTAATATTTTCTTTTTCAAGAAATTTTTATAGTATTTCACTAATTTAAATTGAAAATTTTTTATTAAATTTGTTTGAAATTGTATTTAGAACATAGTTTAAAAAGCTAAGAACACACAACCCGTAAGATTTTGAGCCTAATTACATGGTTACACTATTTAAACCATGAATTTTATTCTTGTGTGTTTTCTTCCCTATGATTGCAATCTTTGCTTTGTTCCATTCTATATGTCCATTATTTAGTGTATTTACATGCTTGTATATGATTGAGACCATTACTTGTTTTAGTTCACTTCTCCCAAATAAGCCTACCCTTTTATGTCACCCTTGTTAGCCACTTTGAGCCTTTTAATCCCATTTATTCTATATTTTACCACATCACAAGCCTTAAGCGGAAAAATAATTAATTACTCCAATTGGATCTTTGGTTAATTTAAGATAGAGATTGTGTATCAACTAAGTGTGGGGAAATTGTGAGAACATGGGTTAATAAGGGAATGTGTTATGTTTTTACTTTGATAAAATATTGGGAATTTGGGTACCTACTCATGTGAGACCAGAAAAATAAAAAAAATCCATGTGCATTGATATGTTATGTTTATTTTCAAGTAAAAAAAAAAGAAAGAGAAAAATCCAAAAATATTCAATAAATAAGTAAATAAATAAGGGGACAAAATTACCCCAATGCAAGGTTAAGTTAATAAAAATATCAATGCATATGTGATAAAATTAAAATAAAGGTTGATGCATGAGTATGTAATGCAAAAGTGGAAATTTTGGGTAGCTAAGCATGAATTCAAAATTATATAGAGTGTGTGTATAAGTGAGAGCTTAGGTTAGTCAAAGATTCATATTATAGCTCACTTGGCCATACATATATCCTCACCCTTACCTTAGCCCCATTACAACCCTGAAAAGACCTCATGATGTTTGCATTGGTATACTAAATATTTTTTGATTGGTTAGATGAAGAACAAAGTTTAGAAAGCATGATTAGAGAAGAGTAGAGTGATATACACTACCAGTGAGGGTTCAATGCTTGATTCTATATTCCCTGCTTTCATGAGCTATCTTCTTACAAGTTTACTTGTTTTTACTGTATGGTTTGAATTAGTGGAATTTGATTTATGTTTGTCTTGGAGAACTTATTTATTTTTAATTAACTAGGTAGAAGCATTTCACATTTAGTTGCATTCATATAGATAGGTTGCATTTCATACATTTTACCATTCCTCTTCACTCCTTTATAGCTTCTCTTAGGCTTAGCATGAGGACATGCTAATGTTTAAGTGTGGGGAGATTGATAAACCACTATTTTATGGTTTATCTTGTGCTCAATTGAGTGGTCTTTATCAATTCTTTACACACTTATTCATATAATTTACATGAGTTTACATTTTTCCTTCCTGATTTTGTGCTATGATTGAAAATATGCTTCTTTGGCCTTATATTTGCTAATATTAATCCCCTCTTATTACCATTCGATGCTGTGATATGTGTGTTAAGTGATTTCAGAGATTACAGGGTAGGAATGGCTTGGAGGATGGAAAGGAAGCATGCAAAAGTGGAAGGAATATAAGAAATTGAAGGAACTGCAAAGCTGTCAGCCTGATCCTCTCGCACTAAATGGATCATAACTTGAGCTATAGAGATCCAAATGATACGGTTTTAGTTGCGTTGGAAAGCTAACGTCTGGTGCTTCGAAATGATATATAATTTGCTATAGTGGCCATACAGCTAGATGACGCGAATGCGTGCTCCATGCGAACGCATCGCAGTGACAAAAAACCAGCGTGGCAGATTTCGCAATCAGCGATTTCTGGGCTGTTTTTGACCCAGTTTTTGGCCCAGAAAACACAGATTAGAGACTATAAAGTGGGGGAATGCATCCATTCGTGAAAAAAGCTGATAATTCACAATTTTAGGTTTTAGATGTAGTTTTTAGAGAGAGAGAGGCTCTCTCCTCTCTCTTAGATTTTAGGATTTAGGATTTCTTTTAGGATTAGGATTTCTACTTCTCAATTTCCAAGTTTAATGTTCCTTTTATTTATTTTCCCAATTTAATTTATGAACTTTTCCATTTTAGATTTGATTTCTTTTATTAATGCAAATTGAGATATTTCAGATATATGATTTCAATTTAGCTTTTTATACTCTTAGCTTTGGTTGAGTAATTAGATACTCTTGAGTTATCAAACTCAGCTGATGATTGAAAATTGGAATTCTTTGCTGATTGATTTGAATTCCTCTAACTCTAGTCTTTTCTTAGGAATTGACTAGGACCTGAGGAATCAAATTGATTTGTCTACTTAACATACCTTCATAGTTAGAGGTTGACCAAGTGGGAGTAAAAGCCAATTCTCATCACAATTGATAAGGATAACTAGGATAGGACTTCTAGTTCTCATACCTTGCCAAGAGCTTTATTAGTTATTAATTTAATTTCTTGAAATTTATTTTTCTTGTTCAACCTATTTAAAAACCCCCAAAAAGATACTTTTTCCATAACCAATAATAAGAACACCTCCCTGCAATTTCTTGAGAAGACGATCCGAGGTTTAAATACTTCGGTTATTTATTTTTATTGGGTTTTCTTAAGTGACAAACAAAACTTTTGTACGAAAGGATTCTCTGTTGGTTTAGAATCTATACTTACAACGCGATTATATTCTTATGAATTTCTTTACCGATAGAAATCAGTTCGTCAAACGCCCAGGGGCTGCTCCCTGGCTAGCATTCAACGCCAACAATGCTGCCCATGAGGGGCGTTGAACGCCCAACAGGGATACCCTGGCTGGCATTCAACTTTCAATAACACTCCATCCAGAGTATTCTATTTTCACTGCTGTGAAATTTCTGTCTCTGTTCTGACTTCTGCATATGATCATGAGCCTTAAAAGAAAAACAAAACACAATAAAAGGAAATAAATAATTAATTAAGGTTGTGTTGCCTCCCAACAAGCGCTTCTTTAACATCATTAGCTTGACGGTTAGCTCCTTACGGAGGTGAGTATTGGTGTGGAATTTACAACCATAAACTAACCGGCAAGTGCATCGGGTCATACCAATTAGTACCTCAAGTGAATGAGGGTCGATCCCATGAGGATTGATAGACTAAGCAACAATGGTTGATTAATTTACTTAGTTAGACAAGCAGAAAATGGTGTTTTGAGAGTTCCAAAGCATTAACAGCAAATTCAGAATATCAGAAAGCAAGCAGTAAACAAATTGGGAAAACAATATGGAGAAGGCAGTTAAGGCTTCAGAGTTATCTATTTTCCGGATTGACTTTTCTTATTAATTTATTTTAATCATGCAAGATTTAATTCATGACAAACTATATGTGACTAGACCCTAATTCCTTAGACCTTTCTAGTCTCCTCTAACTCTCATCAACCGCCAATTTCTTGGTCAATTAATTCCAATTAGAGGGTGAAGTTCAATTCTAGTTATATGCCACAGAAATCCTAATTACCCGAATATAAGAGGATTATATGTCACGTATCCTGTTAAATCCAAATAATTAGAAATTTAGGAGAATATGTTTTCAAGCTGTTGTTCAAGTAAAGAGCTTTTCCAAGTTATACAAGAACTCAATTAGAAAGAGGGTCATACTTCTGTTCCACCCAAATTCATAAGATAAAAAACGAAAACAATTTTTGAATTATAAATCAGTACATGAATTAAAATAGAAAAATAATAGAATCAATCCATACAAATAGAAAAAGCTCCTAACCTTAACAGTGGAGGTTTAGTTGCTCATGGCTCAGAGAGAAAAACTAGGATTCAGGTAAACTGTAATTTACAGAATGAGATGGAATCCTCCAGAAGAGAAGTTTCTTTCCTCTTTTATATCTAATCCTAATTGATTCAAAATCTAATTTCTAAAACTAAATAATATCTTTCCTATATTTAAAATAAAAATTAAAGTTTAAATTATAATTATTATAGCAATCAGCACGTCTTCAATTGATGGATGGGGACCACTTGGCTTCACTAGGATCCACGCCTAACTTGGGCTTGGCAGCATGAATTGGAGTTTAGTTGAGTAAAGCTGCACCTAACTTGAAGTGGGCAGAACCAATCCTGCGTACGCGTGCCCATGGGCATGCCAGTCGCGCGAAACCCGCCATGCACACGCACAACTCTCTGTTCGCATAGCATAGGAATCAAAATTTGCATGCGACGCGTGCGCGTCAAGCACGCGCACGCGTGGGTGGTCTGAGAATAAAAGGGACGCGTATGCGTGAGTCGATTGGTGCCTCTCGCACGATGCCAGTTCCAGGCCATCACAACCTTCTGTTCAAAACATATTTACGCCGATTCCCTGATGCACGCGTGCGCGTCCAAGACGCTTACGCGTAGTGTGCCAAAACTACAAGTGACGCACACGCGTGATATACGCGTACGTGTGGGCTTGCATCGTGCGCAGGGCACTCTTCCAGCACACCTCCCGCAGAACTCTCTATTCAATCCAAATATTGTTCGCATTTGACCTCTGTAGCTCGAGTTATTCAGGTTTGAGTACAGAGAGGTCAGGATTGACAGTATCATTTGCCTTCTTCTCTTTTTCTGCGGAAACTCTATCAAATTCATCCAAATGCTACCTGAAATAAATAGAATTGCATACAAATCAAACTAGCATCCATAGTGGCTAAAAGATACTTAATTCTTGATTAAACTCAACAAATTAAATGCAAATTCACTAGGAAAAGATAGGAAAGATGCTCACGAATCACAATACCAAACTTGAATTGTTGCTTGTCCTCAAGCAACCAAAATAAGTGCATGATTAAGATGTGAATTTGCATGAGAAGTGAGAGTTTAGTCATGCTCAGGTCTATTCTTAAAATGGGGTTTATTCATTTTAACTTTGAACATTTTAGGCATCTCACTCTCCTTTGAATCAAAGGAATGTCAGTGTCATTCGGAATTAAAATCCAGATCATATTTTGAATTCTCTAATCTTTATACTCCAGTTTAATCCTTGAACACAGAAAAATTTACTTTAATTCTCTTTTCTTTGGTGCTTTGCACCTTGAGCCTAGCCATGACTTTAAATATTTTGTCTCAAGGGTTACTTGACACAAAAACACCACAAGCACTTAACTGGGAAACTCTCTTTAAGTTAATTCTGATTTTTTTTAGTTACTCCCAGATAGTGGTGCTCAAAGCCTTTGGCATACTCTGTTAAATGCATTTGATCTTGACTCTTAGTGTTCTGTCTCAAGGATTACTTGACACAATCACACCACAAGCATATGAGTAGGGAAACAACTCTTTGAGCTTTTAATCATGTCTGACCTCCCTAGTCATTGATGCTCAGAGCCTTGGACCTTACTTTTACTTTTTTTCTTTTGCTGTTTTCTTATTCTTCAAGGATTAAACTTTTATAAATTTCAGAGAAGTCATAATAGTTCTCTACATTCCTGTTCCTTATACATCAACATCCTTTGCTTCAAATTCAACTATGCACTGTTCATATGATGCATTTAGAAGTACAAATAATACCATCACATTTAAGTAAATAAGATTACTCTTAAAATTAAACTCAATTTCTCAAGCAATACATCACTTCTTTTTTTTTCTTTTTAGATTCAAGTTCAGTGAGTGGTACATGAAACAATTTTTTTACTAAAAGCAAATGACAGAATAAAATTAAATCTAAGAATTGAAAGTACTAAAGATCATGCAGGCAATCAAAGCAACAGAAAATAGAAGACAACAAAATAAGAACGGAAGAGAAATAGAATGAAAGGAACTCAACCACCTCAGTTATCGTAGTGGCCATCTCCTTCTTTTGGTTGTGCTCCTCCGTGAAGATGATTTGTCTCCCTTTGGTGCTATTTAAAATAAACAAAAAAAAAGCCATAAGCGAAGCGTCAACTCCAAACTTAAAGGTTTGCTTGTCCTCAAGCAAAGAAGAACTGAAAACAGAGAGGGACATAAAAAAGACACACAGAAAAAACAAATAGTATGATTAAAGAAGAATAAAATGATACAAGAACAAGAGAAAATTAGGATTTGGGAGGGAGAGAGAATGAAAACAAGGCGGCGCGCTGGGTAAGTGATGCGGTGCGATCGACGCGTACGCGCACAGTGTGCGTACGCGTGGTTGGCCACATGGTGAGGGTGACGTGTACACGTCAGGAACGCGGATGTGTGGGTTGAGTTGCGCGGCTAGCATAGTTCCAGCGCGAGACCAGTATAACTTTCGGCCATGCACCAATTTCCATCGATTTTTCAAGGCACGCGTGCGCGCCATGTGCGCTCTTGCGTGGATTGTCGAGAGCCAGAGGGACGCGTACTCGTCTGGTACGCGTACGCGTGGGTAAGCTGGTGCGCGATGCATAGTTCCTGCAAAACTCCAGTGCAACTTTCGGCCTTTTTTTTTTGCAAAAATTGTTTCGAAGTGTTCGGTTCCTATTCTAAAATAGCTGCATGATCAGAACACACATAAAATGAAAGAAAAACAGTACAAATTCAATAAAAATCAAATAAATAAGAAAAACACTACTACAAAAAATAACTAAGGATATGAAATTATCAGGTTGCCTCCCGACAAGCGCTTCTTTACCGTCACTAACTTGACAGTCTCTAAGGAAGAGGATCATAGGGGCTCAGTTCTTCACCCCTTACTTTGAACTTATGCTCTAGAGAGAGGATTCTGTTTACTGTATAAGTCTACACTGGATTGCTAGTCAACACCACCTTCATTCCTGGGGAGAAACCTTCAGTGGGGATCTTCTTGTTTCTCCATCCCCTGGGTATTTTCTTCTTGTTGGGAGCCTTCTCCTTGGTGGATGATGCATTTCCGACACCAAACTTAGGTTTGATATCAGGGGGGATTTTATTGATTGTCACCAAAGGAGGTTTGAGTTGCAGATTCTACTGTCCGTCATCAAGGAGTTCTTAAAGGTTTGGATCCATAAGCTCAGTCTGCATGCACCTCTCTTCTTCACCTACTGAATTTATATCTTTGAAGACATGAAAGACCAGTTGCTCATCATGCACTCTAAGAACTAATTCACCCACTTCTACATCAATCAGAGCTTTTCCAGTGGCTAAGAATGGTCTTCCTATAATTATAGAGGCATTCTCATCATCCCCTATGTCAAGAATCACAAAATCTGCTGGGAGAAAGAACTTACCCACTTTGACCAAGATATTCTCCACTAATCTGTATGCAAGCTTCATAGATTTGTCTGCCATCTGTAATGCTATCCTTGTGGGTTGTTCCTCTTGGATTTGCAGCTTCTTCATCACAGACAAGGGCATTAAATTGATGCTTGCTCCCAAATCATATAACGCTTTCTCAAAGGTTGTGCTCTCAATGGTGCATGGAATTTGAAAGCTCCCTGGATCTGGCATCTTCCTTGGCAAGTTATTCTGAATTATGGTACTACATTCCTTAGTCAGGACCACTATCTCATCTCCCTTTAAAGGCTTCTTCTTTAACAACAATTCCTTCATGAATTTGACATAGAGAGGTATTTGCTCCAAAACCTCAGCAAAAGGAATATTGATTTGCAACTTTCTGAAGACTTCCAAGAACTTTGAAAACTGCTTGTTCTTGGTCTCTTTTTGAAGTCTCTGAGGATATGGCATTTTAGGCTTGTACTCAGGAGCCTTTGGCAATGTAGGCTAAGTGTAAAGAGAGTCTGGGAATGGGTTGTCCACACGGTTTGGAGGGACGTGCTCTACTTCTTCCTTCTTCTCCTCTGGAGCTTCTTTTTCAACTGGCTTCTCATTAACTCTCATGCCAGGTGAGAGACCTTAGTTGGGACTTTCTTGTCCCTCCAGCCTTTAGGTATTTTCTTCTTAGTACCTTTGTGCTTAGAGCTTGTTGATGGCTGCCCAACACCAAACTTAGAATTGATGTTTGGGGGCTCTGTGATGCTCTGCACAGAAAGAGAGGGTTGGAACACTAGGTGTTGCATAGGTATCTCTCTTTTATTTGAGGGAGAATTGGGATGAGGCATCTTGAACAAGATGTGATACTTTCCTAGTTGTAGAGTCACTTTCCCCTTAGCCACATCAATGATAGCATTGGCAGTAGCTAGGAAAGGTCTTTCAAGGATGACAAAGTCATCCTCATCCTCTCCAATGTCCAAGACTATGAAGTTTGCAGGGATGTAGTGGTTTTTAACTTTTACCAAGACATCTTCTACTAAGCCATATGGCTTTTTCATTGTCTTGTCTGCCATCTCTAGTAAGATGTCTGCAGCTTTCACTTCAATGATGCCTAACTTCTCAATTATAGAGAGTGGCATGAGGTTGATGCTTGACCCTAGGTCACACAGAGCCTTTTCAAAGGTCATGGTACCTATGGTGCAAGGAATCAGGAAGTGTTCAGGATCTGGAAGCTTTTGAGGTAGCTTCTGCTGAACTAAAGCATGGAGTTCTTTAGAAAGCAGTGGAGGTTCATCCTCCAAAGGCTTTGTACTAAAGAGCTTGGCATTCAGCTTCATAAGAGCTCCTAGGTACCGAGCAACTTACTCTTCCCTAGTGTCATCATCCTCATTAGAGGATGAGTATTCATCAGAACTTATGCACTATAGGAGTGCATTCAAAGGAACCTCTATGGTTTTTACATGAGCATGGGCTTCTTTGAGTTCAGGGATAGAGGGTTCTTGAGTGGGACTTAAGCACTCAAAGGGTGTTCTTTTACTGGTGTTCAACACCAGCTCTGATAGGTCTTTGGGCGATGAACGCCCTTGCTGTCCACCCTCACTGGCGTTAAACGCCAGTCCCTCTATGCTTTAGGTGTTGAATGCCTAGCAGGGATGTCCTTGCTGGAATTCAACGCCAGCTTCCCTGGGTGTGTGGGCATTGAACGCCCAGTGAGGGGTTTCTCACTGGCGTTCAGTGCCAGAATGGCTTCATGTTTAGGCATTGAACGCCCATTGAGGGGTTCCTCACTGGTGACCCCTCACTGGTGTTCGGCACTGGTGGACGAAATTGTGATCACTACAACTTCACACAACTAACCAGCAAGTGTACTGGGTCGTCCAAGTAATAAACCTTACGCGAGTAAGGGTCGATCCCACAGAGATTGTTGGTATGAAGCAAGCTATGATCACCTTGTAAATCTTAGTCAGGCAGACTCAATTGGTAATGGATGATGAATAAAACATAAAGATAAAGATAGAGATACTTATGTAATTCAGTGGTGGGAATTTCAGATAAGCGTATGAAGATGCTTGGTCCCTTCCGTCTCTCTGCTTTCCTACTGTCTTCATCCAATCTTTCTTACTCCTATCCATGGCAAGCTTATGCAAGGGTTTCACCGTTGTCAGTGGCTACCTCCCATCCTCTCAGTGGAAATGTTCAACGCACCCTGTCACGGCACGGCTATCCATCTGTCGGTTCTCAATCAGGCCGGAATAGAATCCAGTGATTCTTTTGCGTCTGTCACTAACGCCCCGCCCTCAGGAGTTTGAAGCTCGTCACAGTCATTCAATCATTGAATCCTACTCAGAATACCACAGACAAGGTTAGACCTTCCGGATTCTCTTGAATGCTGCCATCAGTTCTAGCCTATACCACGAAGACTCTGATCTCACGGAATGGCTGGCTCGGTTGTCAGGCGAGCACTCGGTTGTCAGGCGATCAACCATGCGTCGTGTATCAGGAATCCAAGAGATATTCACCCAATCTAAGGTAGAACGGAGGTGGTTGTCAGTCACACGTTCATAGGTGAGAATGATGATGAGTGTCACGGATCATCACATTCATCAAGTTGAAGAACAAGTGATATCTTGGAATAAGAACAAGCTGAATTGAATAGAAGAACAATAGTAATTGCATTAATACCCGAGGTACAGCAGAGCTCCACACCTTAATCTATGGTGTGTAGAAACTCCACCGTTGAAAATACATAAGAACAAGGTCTAGGCATGGCCGTGAGGCCAGCCTCCCCAATGATCTAAGAACTAGATGTCCAAAGATGAAAATACAATAGTAAAAGGTCCTATTTATAGGGAACTAGTAGCTTAAGAATTACAAAGATGAGTAAAAGACATAAAAATCCACTTCCGGGCCCACTTGGTGTGTGCTTGGGCTGAGCATTGAAGCATTTTCGTGTAGAGACTCTTCTTGGAGTTAAACGCTAGCTTTTGTGCCAGTTTGGGCGTTTAACTCCCACTTTGGTGCTAGTTCCGGCGTTTAACGCTGGGAATTCTGAAGGTGACATTGAACGCCGGTTTGGGCCATCAAATCTTGGGCAAAGTATGGACTATCATATATTGCTGGAAAGCCCAGGATGTCCACTTTCCAACGCCGTTGAGAGCGCGCCAATTGGGCTTCTGTAGCTCTAGAAAATCTACTTCGAGTGCAGGGAGGTCAGAATCCAACAACATCTGTAGTCCTTTTTAGTCTCTGAATCAGATTTTTGCTCAAGTCCCTCAATTTCAGCCAGAAAATACCTGAAATCACAGAAAAACACACAAACTCATAGTAAAGTCTAGAAAAGTGAATTTTAATTAAAAACTAATAAAAATATACTAAAAACTAACTAAATCCTACTGAAAACATACTAAAAACAATGCCAAAAAGCGTATAAATTATCCGCTCATCACAACACCAAACTTAAATTGTTGCTTGTCCTCAAGCAACTGAAAATCAAATAAGATAAAAAGAAGAGAATATGCAATGAATTCCAAAAACATCTATGAAGATCAGTATCAATTAGATGAGCGGGACTTTTAGCTTTTTGCCTCTGAATAGTTTTGGCATCTCACTCTATCCTTTGAAATTCAGAATGATTGGCTTCTTTAGGAACTCAGAATCCAAATAGTGTTATTGATTCTCCTAGTTAAGTATGATGATTCTTGAACACAGCTACTTATTGAGTCTTGGCCGTGGCCCAAAGCACTCTGTCTTCCAGTATTACCACCGGATACATACATGCCACAGACACATAATTGGGTGAACCTTTTCAGATTGTGACTCAGCTTTGCTAGAGTCCCCAATTAGAGGTGTCCAGGGTTCTTAAGCACACTCTTTTTTGCCTTGGATCACAACTTTATTTCTTTCTTTTTTTCTTTCTCTTTTTTTTTTCGTTTTCTTTTCTCCTCCTTTTTTTTGTATTCACTGCTTTTTCTTGCTTCAAGAATCATTTTAATGATTTTTCAGATCCTCAGTAACATGTCTCCTTTTTCATCATTCTTTCAAGAGCCAACATTCATGAACCACAAATTCAAAAGACATATGCACTGTTCAAGCATATATTCAGAAAACAAAAGGTATTGCCACCACATCAAAATAATTAAACTGTTATAAAATTCAAAATTCATGCAATTCTTTTCTTTTTCAATTAAGAACATTTTTTTATTTAAGAGAGGTGATGGATTCATAGGACATTCATAACTTTAAGGCATAGACACTAAGACACTAATGATCATAAGACACAAACATGGATAAACATAAGCATGAAAATTCGAAAAACAGAAAAATAAAGAACAAGGAAATTAAAGAACGGGTCCACCTTAATGATGGCGGCTTGTTCTTCTTCTTGAAGATCCTATGGAGTGCTTAAGCTCCTCAATGTCTCTTCCTTGTCTTTGTTGCTCCTCTCTCATGATTCTTTGATCTTCTCTAATTTCATGGAGGAGGATGGAATGTTCTTGGTGCTCCACCCTTAGTTGTCCCATGTTGGAACTCAATTCTCCTAGGGAGGTGTTAATTTGCTCCCAATAGTCTTGTGGAGGAAAGTGCATCCCTTGAGGTATCTCAGGGATCTCATGATGAGAGGGGTCTCTTGTTTGCTCCATCCTTTTCTTAGTGATGGGCTTGTCCTCATCAATGAGGATGTCTCCTTCTATGTCAACTCCTACTGAATAACAGAGGTGACAAATGAGATGAGGAAAGGCTAACCTTGCCATGGTAGAGGACTTGTCCGCCACCTTATAGAGTTCTTGGGCTATAACTTCATGAACTTCCACTTCCTCTCCAATCATGATACTATGAATCATGATGGCTCGGTCTAGAGTAACTTCGGACCGGTTGCTAGTGGGAATGATTGAACGTTGGATAAACTCCAACCATCCTCTAGCCACGGGATTGAGGTCATGCCTTCTTAATTGAACCGGCTTCCCTCTTGAATCTCTCTTCCATTGGGCGCCCTCATCACAAATGTCAGTGAGGACTTGGTCCAACCTTTGATCAAAGTTGACCCTTCTTGTGTAAGGATGTTCATCTCCTTGCATCATGGGCAAGTTGAATGCCAACCTCACATTTTCCGGACTAAAATCTAAGTATTTCCCCCGAACCATTGTAAGCCAATTCTTTGGGTCCGGGTTCACACTTTGATCATGGTTCTTGGTGATCCATGCATTGGCATAGAACTCTTGAACCATCAAGATTCCAACTTGTTGAATGGGGTTGGTAAGAACTTCCCAACCTCTTCTTCGAATCTCATGTCGGATCTCCGGATATTCACTCTTTTTGAGTTTGAAAGGAACCTCGGGGATCACCTTCTTCAAGGCCACAACTTCATAGAAGTGGTCTTGATGCACCCTTGAGATGAATCTCTCCATCTCCCATGACTCGGAGGTGGAAGCTTTTGCCTTCCCTTTCCTCTTTCTAGAGGTTTCTCCAGCCTTGGATGCCATAAATGGTTATGGAAAAACAAAAAGCAATGCTTTTACCACACCAAACTTAAAAGGTTTGCTCGTCCTCGAGCAAAAGAAGAAAGAAGATAGTAGAAGAAGAAGAAATAGAGGAGAGGGAGATGGCTTATTTTTCGGCCAAAGGGGGAGGAAATAGTGTTTAGGGTGTGGGAAAATGAAGGAGTGAAGATGGGTTTATATAGGGGTGAGGTGAGGGGTAGGGTTCGGTCATGTAGGGGTGGGTTTGGGAGGGAAAGTGGTTTGAATTTTGAATGGTGAGGTAGGTGGGGTTTTATGAAGGATGGATGTGAGTGGTGAAGAGAATAGTGGGATTTGATAGGTGAAGGGTTTTTGGGGAAGAGGTATTGAGGTGATTGGTGAATGGGTGAAGAAGAAAGAGGGTGGTGGGGTTGGTGGGGATCCTGTGGGGTCCACAGATCCTGAGGTGTCAAGGAAAAGTCATCCCTGCACCAAATGGCATGCAAGAAATGCGTTTTGAGCCAATTCTGGCGTTAAACGCCGGGCTGGTGCCCATTTCTGGCGTTTAACGCCAGGTTCTTGCCCTTTCCTGGCGTTTAACGCCAGTCTGGTGCCCCTTTCTGGCGTTAAACGCCCAGAATGGTGCCAGACTGGGCGTTAAACGCTCACCTGCTAGCCTTACTGGCGTTTAAACGCCAGTAGGTTCTTCCTCCAAGGTGTGCTATTTTTCTTCCTGTTTTTCATTCTGTTTTTGCTTTTTCAATTGATTTTGTGACTTCTCATGATCATCAACCTACAGAAAACATAAAATATCAAAGGAAAATAGATAAAATATAACATTGGGTTGCCTCCCAACAAGCGCTTCTTTAATGTCAGTAGCTTGACAGTGGGCTCTCATGGAGCCTCACAAATGCTCAGAGCAATGTTGGAACCTTCCAACACCAAACTTAGAGTTTGAATGTGGGGGTTCAACACCAAACTTGGAGTTTGGTTGTGGCCTCCCAACACCAAACTTAGAGTTTGATTGTGGGGGCTCTGTTTGACTCTGTTTTGAGAGAAGCTCTTTATGCTTCCTCTCCATGGTGACAGAGGGATATCCTTGAGCCTTAAACACAAAGGATTCTTCATTCACTTGAATGATCAATTCTCCTCTGTCCACATCAATCACAGCCTTTGCTGTGGCTAGGAAGGGTCTGCCAAGGATGATGGATTCATCCATGCACTTCCCAGTCTCTAGGACTATGAAATCAGCAGGGATGTAATGGTCTTCAATCTTCACCAAAACGTCCTCTACAAGTCCATAAGCTTGTTTTCTTGAGTTGTCTGCCATCTCTAGTGAGATTCTTGCAGCTTGTACCTCAAAGATCCCTAGCTTCTCCATTACAGAGAGAGGCATGAGGTTTACACTTGACCCTAAGTCACACAGAGCCTTCTTAAAGGTCATGGTGCCTATGGTACAAGGTATTGAAAACTTCCCAGGATCTTGTCTCTTTTGAGGTAATTTCTGCCTAGACAAGCCATCCAGTTCTTTGGTGAGCAAAGGGGGTTCATCCTCCCAAGTCTCATTACCAAATAACTTGTCATTTAGCTTCATGATTGCTCCAAGGTACTTGGCAACTTGCTCTTCAGTGACATACTCATCCTCTTCAGAGGAAGAATACTCATCAGAGCTCATGAATGGCAGAAGTAAATCTATTGGAATCTCTATGGTCTCAGTATGAGCCTCAGATTCCCATGGTTCCTCATTAGGGAATTCATTGGAGGCCAGTGGACGTCCATTGAGGTCTTCCTCAGTGGCGTTCACTGCCTCTCCTTCCTCTCCAAATTCAGCCATGTTGATGGCCTTGCACTCTCCTTTTGGATTTTCTTCTGTATTGCTTGGAAGAGTACTAAGAGGGAGTTCAGTAATTTTCTCGCTCAGCTGTCCCACTTGTCCCTCCAAGTTTCTAATGGAGGACCTTGTTTCAGTCATGAAACTTTGAGTGGTTTTGATTAGATCAGAGACCATGGTTGCTAAGTCAGAGTGGTTCTGCTTAGAATTCTCTGTCTGTTGCTGAGAAGATGATGGAAAAAGCTTGCTATTGCTAAACCTGTTTCTTCCACCATTGTTGTTGTTGAAACCTTGTTGCGGTCTCTGTTGATCCTTCCATGAGAGATTTGGATGATTTCTCCATGAAGGATTATAGGTGTTTCCATAGGGTTCTCCCATGTAATTCACCTCTTCCATTGAAGGGTTTTCAGGATCATAAGCTTCTTCTTCAGATGAAGCGTCCTTAGTACTGCCTGGTGCATTTTGCATTCCAGACAGACTTTGAGAAATCAAATTGACTTGCTGAGTCAATATCTTGTTCTGAGCCAGTATGGCATTCAGAGTATCAATCTCAAGAACTCCTTTCTTCTGATTTGTCCCATTGTTCATAGGATTCCTTTCAGAAGTGTACATGAATTGGTTATTTGCAACCATTTCAATTAATTCTTGAGCTTCTGTAGGCGTCCTTCTTCAGATGAAGAGATCCTCCAGCAGAGCTATCCAAAGACATCTTGGATAGTTCAGAGACACCATCATAGAAAATACCTATGATGCTCCATTCAGAAAGCATGTCAGAGGGACACTTTCTGATCAATTGTTTGTATCTTTCCCAAGCTTCATAGAGGGATTCACCTTCCTTCTGTCTGAAGGTTTGGACTTCAACTCTAAGCTTACTCAATTTTTGAGGTGGAAAGAACTTTGCCAAGAAGGCATTGACTAGCTTTTCCCAAGAGTTCAGGCTTTCTTTAGGTTGTGAGTCCAACCATGTCCTAGCTCTGTCTCTTATAGCAAAAGGGAATAGCATAAGTCTGTAGACCTCAGGGTCAACCCCATTAGTCTTGACAGTGTCACAGATTTTCAGGAATTCAGCCAAAAACTGATGAGGATCTTCCAATGGAAGTCCATGGAACTTGCAATTCTGTTGCATTAGAGAAACTAATTGAGGCTTAAGCTCAAAGTTGTTTGCTCCAATGGCAGGGATAGAGATACTTCTCCCATAGAAGTCGGGAGTAGGTGCAGTAAAGTCACCCATCACCTTCCTTGCATTGTTGGCATTGTTGTTGTTCTCGGCTGCCATGGGTTCTTCTTCTTTGAAGATTTCTGTTAGGTCCTCTACAGAGAGTTGTGCCTTAGCTTCTCTTAGCTTTCGCTTCAAGGTCCTTTCAGGTTCAGGGTCAGCTTCAATAAGAATGCCTTTGTCTTTGTTCCTGCTCATATGAAAGAGAAGAGAACAAGAAAATATGGAATCCTCTATGTCACAGTATAGAGATTCCTTGAGGTGTCAGAGGAAAAGAAAAATAGAAGGAAGAAGTAGAGAATTCGAACTTAGTGAGATAGAGTTCGAATTGTGCATTGAGGAGGAGTGGTACTCCATAAATAGAAGGATGTGAGAAGAGGGGAAGAGATTTTTCGAAAATTAAGTTAAAAAGATTTTAAGAACATTTTGAAAAATTGATTGATAATTTTCGAAAACTAAAAGTGGGAAAGAAATCAAGTGATTTTTGAAAAAGATTTTGAAAAAAAAATGATTGAAAACTATTTTTGAAAAAGATGTGATTAAAAAGATATGTTTGAAAAATTATGCTTTTAAAAAGATATGATTGAAAAGATATGATTTGAAAACAATTTTAAAAAGATTTGATTTTAAAATTAATGACTTGGCTAACAAGAAAAGATATGATTCAAACATTAAACCTTTCTCAACAAAAAAGGCAACATACTTAAAATGTTCAATCAAATCATTAATTGTTAGCAAGTATCTTTGAAAAAGGAAAGAAATTGATTTTGAAAACATTTGATTGAAAAGATTTGATTTGAAAAAGATTTGATTTTGAAAAACTTTGAAAACTTGAAAAAAATCTGAATTAAAACAGAATCTTCCCTCTTGTGCCATCCTGGCGTTAAACGCCCAGAATGGTGCACATTCTGGCGTTTAACGCCCAATGCTCTACCTTTTTGGGCGTTAAACGCCCAACCAGGCACCCTGGCTGGCGTTTAAACGCCAGTCTGTCCTTCTTCACTGGGCGTTTTGAACGCCCAATTTTTTCTGTGTAATTCCTCTGCTGCATGTTCTGAATCTTCAGTTCCTTGTACTATTGACTTGAAAATAGAACCAAGATCATATAAACAATGCATGCAAGACACCAAACTTAAAATGTGACACTGGACTCAACAAGAAACATAAAATATTTTTGGTTTTTTTATGATTTTGTAATTTTTTTGGATTTTTCGAAAATTAAGTGAAAAAGAAAATGAAGATATCAAAATTCTTAATGAGAATTCCAGGAATCATGCAATGTTAGTCTAAAGCTTTAGTCTAAAGGAATTAGACATGGCTAGCCAAGCTTCAGCAGGACATTACATTCAAGAGCTAAATTGATGAGAATCAATCAGCTTTGGTGATGATAAGAGCATCACCTTGAAACACTAGAATTCATTCTTAAGAACTCTGAAGAAAAAATACCTAATCTAAGCAACAAGATGAACCGTTAGTCGTCCATACTCAAAACAATCCCCGGCAACGGCGCCAAAAACTTGGTGGACGAAATTGTGATCACTACAACTTCGCACAACTAACCAGCAAGTGTACTGGGTCGTCCAAGTAATAAACCTTACGCGAGTAAGGGTCGATCCCACAGAGATTGTTGGTATGAAGCAAGCTATGGTCACCTTGTAAATCTTAGTCAGGCAGACTCAATTGGTAATGGATGATGAATAAAACATAAAGATAAAGATAGAGATACTTATGTAATTCAGTGGTGGGAATTTCAGATAAGCGTATGAAGATGCTTGGTCCCTTCCGTCTCTCTGCTTTCCTACTGTCTTCATCCAATCCTTCTTACTCCTTTCCATGGCAAGCTTATGCATGGGTTTCACCGTTGTCAGTGGCTACCTCCCATCCTCTCAGTGGAAATGTTCAACGCACCCTGTCACGGCACGGCTATCCATCTGTCGGTTCTCAATCAGGCCGGAATAGAATCCAGTGATTCTTTTGCGTCTGTCACTAACGCCCCGCCCTCAGGAGTTTGAAGCTCGTCACAGTCATTCAATCATTGAATCCTACTCAGAATACCACAGACAAGGTTAGACCTTCCGGATTCTCTTGAATGTTGCCATCAGTTCTAGCCTATACCACGAAGACTCTGATCTCACGGAATGGCTGGCTCGGTTGTCAGGCGAGCGCTCGGTTGTCAGGCGATCAACCATGCATCGTGTATCAGGAATCCAAGAGATATTCACCCAATCTAAGGTAAAATGGAGGTGGTTGTCAGTCACACGTTCATAGGTGAGAATGATGATGAGTGTCACGGATCATCACATTCATCAAGTTGAAGAACAAGTGATATCTTGGAATAAGAACAAGCTGAATTGAATAGAAGAACAATAGTAATTGCATTAATACTCGAGGTACAGCAGAGCTCCACACCTTAATCTATGGTGTGTAGAAACTCCACCGTTGAAAATACATAAGAACAAGGTCTAGGCATGGCCGTGAGGCCAGCCTCCCCAATGATCTAAGAACTAGATGTCCAAAGATGAAAATACAATAGTAAAAGGTCCTATTTATAGGGAACTAGTAGCTTAAGAATTACAAAGATGAGTAAAAGACATAAAAATTCACTTCCGGGCCCACTTGGTGTGTGCTTGGGCTGAGCATTGAAGCATTTTCGTGTAGAGACTCTTCTTGGAGTTAAACGCCAGCTTTTGTGCCAGTTTGGGCGTTTAACTCCCACTTTGGTGCCAGTTCCGGCGTTTAACGCTGGGAATTCTGAAGGTGACTTTGAACGCCAGTTTGGGCCATCAAATCTTGGGCAAAGTATGGAGTATCATATATTGCTGGAAAGCCCAGGATGTCCACTTTCCAACGCCGTTGAGAGCGTACCAATTGGGCTTCTGTAGCTCCAGAAAATCCACTTCGAGTGCAGGGAGGTCAGAATCCAACAGCATCTGTAGTCCTTTTTAGTCTCTGAATCAGATTTTTGCTCAGGTCCCTCAATTTCAGCCAGAAAATACCTGAAATCATAGAAAAACACACAAACTCATAGTAAAGTCCAGAAAAGTGAATTTTAATTAAAAACTAATAAAAATATACTAAAAACTAACTAAATCCTACTGAAAACATACTAAAAACAATGTCAAAAAGCGTATAAATTATCCGCTCATCAGGCACCAAAAAGCCTGCCTGGTTGGGAATTGAACGCCCAGTGAGGGGTTCCTCACTGGCGTTCAGCACCAAAGAGCCTGTATGTTTGGGCATTGAACACCCAGCTAGTGCTCCCTGGCTGGCGTTTAATGCTAGCTCTACTATCAGGATGGGCGTTGAACGCCCTGTGAGGGGTTCCTCACTGGCATTCAGCGCTAGGCTTGCTGCCAGATTGGGCGTTGAACACCCAATGATATGTCCTTCACTAGCATTCAACGCCACCCCATCCTCTCCATATTCGGCCTCTATCTCCATGGTTATGGCCTTGCACTCTTCTCTTGGATTCACTTCAGTGTTACTGGGAAGAGTGTCAGGATGAATCTCAGGGATCCTCTTACTCAGTTAACCAACGTATACCTCCAAGTTTCTAATGGAGGACCTTGTTTCATTTATGAAACTATGAGTGGTCTTGGAGAGGCTGAAAACCAGAGTTACTAAGTCAGAAATGCTCTGCTTAGAGGTTTCTATATTCCCTTGAGAAGATGGGAATGGTGGTCTGTTATTGAACCTATTCTGGTTCCTTCCACCTTGATTGTTGTTGAAACCTTACCAAGGTTTCTGCTGATCCTTCCTTGAGAGGTTAGGATGGTTCCCCCATGAAGGGTTGTAGGTATTTCCATAGGGTTCTCCCATGTAATTTAACTCTTCCATAGTGGGTTGATCAGGATCATAAGCTTCTATTTCAGAAGAAGCTTCCTGAGTACTGCCAGCTGTAGTTTGCATTCCAATCAGATGCTGGGAGATCATATTGACCTGTTGGGTCAAGATCCTATTCTGATATAATATGGCATTCAAAGTATCAACTTCATGAACTCCTTTTTTTTGAGAGGTCCCATGGTTTACAGGATTCCTTTCAGAAGTATACATGAATTGGTTATTTGTAACCATTTCAATGAGTTCTCTTGCTTCTGTAGGTATTTTCTTCAAGTAGAGTGATCCACCTGCAGAGCTGTCCAATGAGATTTTGGACATCTCCGATAGACCATCATAGAACACACCTATGATAGACCATAGACCATTCTGAGAGTATATCAGAAGGACATCTCCTGATTAGTTGCTTGTATCTTTTCCAAGCTTCATAGAGGGATTCACCTTCTCTTTGTCTAAAGGTTTGAACTTCCACTCTAATCTTGTTCATTCTTTGAGGGGGGAAAGAACTTAGCCAGAAAAGCATTAACCAGCTTTTTCCAAGAGTCTAAGCTCTCTTTTGGTTGGGCATCCAACCATAGCTTAGCTCTGTCTCTTACAGCAAAGGGAAAGAGCATAAGCTTGTAGACTTCAGGATTTACTCCATTAGTCTTTACAGTATCACAGATCTGTAAGAATTCAGCTAAAAACTGATGTGGATCTTCCATTAGAAGTCCATAAAACTTGTAGTTCTACTACAGAAGAGAGATTAACTGAGGCTTAAGTTCAAAATTGTTAGCTCCAATGGTAGGTACAGAGATACTTCTGCCATAAAAGTCAGATGTAGGTATGGTGAAGTCACCAAGAACCTTTCTTGCTTCCTCTTGAGGTTCGGCCATGTCTCCTAGTTCTTGTTTAAAACTTTCTGAAAGGTCTCTTCCGGAGTGTTGTACTTTAACTTGTTGTAAACGCCTCCTTAGAGTCTTCTCAGGTTTAGGATCAGGAGTCAAGAGGGGTTCTTTATCCCTATTCCTGGTCATAAACAAGAAAGGAAAAGAAAGCAAAGAAGAAAGCTTTTTGTGTCACTTGGACCAAAGAGCTTCCAGTGAGATGTGAAAAGAGAAGAGAGAAATAAAAGTGAAGATGGAAGATGGGAGACAAGAAGAGTTCGAATGATATAGAGAGAAGAGTTAGAAATAGCAAAGTTAAATAAGAATCAAAATATTTTTGTTTTTATTTTATTTATTTATTATTTTCGAAAATTAAGTTAATTAATTTAAAAAGATTTAAAATTTAAATGTTAAATTTTTGAAAATAGAAGAGAGAGAAGAAGAGAGAGTTTTCAAAAATTGAGAGGGAAGAGTTAGTTATGAGGTTTTGAAAAAGAAGAGAGAGAAAATAAGATATTAATTAAGAACAGATTTTAAAATAAAACAAAATAAGAGATAAGATAAGAAAAGATTTGAAATTGAAATTTGAAATTAGAAAAAGATAAGATAAGAAATTTAAAAAGATTTGAAAAATATAAGATTTTGAAATTTGCTTTTGAAAAAGATATGATTTTTAAAATTTTGAAATTTGAAAAAGATAAGATTTTGAAAAGGAATATATTTTTTATTTTGAAAAGATTTGATTTTTTGAAAATTGAAAACTAAGATAAGATAAGATAAAAATTTAAAATTGAAATCTGAATTTTTATTTAAAATTTTCGAAAATTAAGTTAAAATAAAAATAGAAAATATATTTTTTATTTTTGAATTTAATGATGAAAGAAAAAAACAAGTAAAAGACTCCAGAATTAAAATTTTTAGATCTAGTGCACCTTATTTTCGAAAATTTTGAAGGGAAACACAAAGGAACACCAAACTTAAAAATTTTAAGATCAAAACACAAAAAAGACTCAAGAACACCTTGAAGATTGACAAGAACACTAAGAACAAGACTCAAGAAACTCAAAGAACACAAGAACATATAAAGGACACCAAACTTAAAATTTTTAGAAAACCAAAACACAATTTTCGAAAATTAGAAGAAAAGTAACAAGAAGACACCAAACTTAAAGAATTGACAAAAGAATTAAACAAGAAACTATTTTTGAATTTTTTTGAAAGAAAGACTAAAAAAAACGAAAAACTCAACAAGAACAAAAACAAAAGACTCAACACCAAATTTAAAATTTGAAACAAGACTTCAAACAAAAAGACACTAATTTTGAAATATTTTTAGAAAAATGACTCAAAAATTTAGAAAATTACCTGTGACACAGACAAAAAGACTCAAACCAAGAACAAAAATTGAACAAGAAAAAGAAAAATATTTTTGAAAAGGGTTTTACTTTTTTCGAAAAATAGAGAAAAAGAAAACAAAGATTAAAAGACTCAAATAAAATAAAAAATTACTTGATCTTGGGAGCAAGACAATCCGTCAGTTTGTCCAAACTCAACAATTCCCAGCAACAGCGCCAAAAACTTGGTGCATGAATCCCGACACTCTGTACAGCTATACCAGCAAGTGCACTAGTCGTCCAAGTAATATCTGAGCGGGTCAGGGTCGATCCCACGAGGATTGTGGTTTGAAGCAAGCTATGGTTATCTTTCAGGTCTTAGTCAGGCAAAATCAGAAGGTTGTTGGATACGGAATTGTATAAAGATTATTGGAATCACTAATAGGAATATAGTTGAAGATTGGAGTTGCTTTGTCTTTCTGAATTAATTCTGGTATCACTGTCTTCTTTGCTTGTGAATGATCTCTTCTATGGTAGGCTGTATGTGATTAAAGCCATTGCTCGTGGTCGTTGATCTCCTTTGCTCCAAATCAAACACCATTGCCCGTGGTCATCCAATATGACGGAAGGTGAAGCTCTAGCAGTTCATTCTCTTGGCGATCCTACTCAAAATGCTACAGACAAGGTCGAATATTTCAGATCAGAGAATGCTGCTTCTTTGAATTCTAGCCTATACTCTGGAGACCCTAATCTCCCCAGAAATTGGCTGAACTGGTGTCTCGAGAAGTCCCCAACGAAGTCGTGGATTAGTCGTCTGAGAGATGTATAAACATAGCTGTTGATTCGTGCTTTCCGGCCACGTATTCACACGAACCCAAGTAGACGAGGGTGTTTGTCAGGCACGTTCGTCTTAGTATGATAAACAGAGCTGATTGTCACTAATCATCCTATTCACCATGTTGAAGAACGAATATACATCTTAGAAATAAATCAAGCACGGATCGAAGAAGAAACAGTAATACTTTTATTAATTCATAGGACTTAGCAGGGCTTCTCCCCTTAACCTAGGAGGTTTAAAAACTCATACTGAAAGGAAAATACAATATAAAACTCGAATATGGTGTAAAAATCTAGATGATGTCTTTGAATAACATAAATTAAATCCCTTAAATACTAAACAAAAGACTAGTAAGGGTAAAATAGTCTTTCTAGTGCTAAAATCCACCTCTAGGGCCCACTTGGTGAGTGTTTGGACTGAGCTTTGATGAGATCCACGTGCTATGAGGCTCCTAGGGTATTGAACGCTGGCTACTGCTAGGGGATCCTCTCTGGGTGTTTGGATGCTGGACTCTGCTCTGTGGGCGCTGGACGCCAGTTTTAGGCCTTCTAATCTGAAGCAAAGTATAGACTATTATACATTGCTGGAAAGTTCTGAAAGTCAGCTTTCTATACCTTTTGAGAACGCTCCATTTGAAATTTTTTAGCTCCAGAAAAGCTCTTCCGAGTTCAAGGAGGTCAAATCCGGACAGCATCTGCAGCGCTTTCTCTGTCTCTAAATCAGACTTTTGCTCCAGCTCCTCAATTTCAGCCAGAAATTATCTGAAATTGTACAAAAACACAAAAACTCATAGTAGTATCCAAAAATGTGAATTTAACACTAAAACCTATAAAAACTTAATAAAAACTAAATAAAATATACTAAAAACTATATGAAAATGATGCCAAAAAGCGTATAAAATATCCGCTCGTCACTGTGCTTTGTCACTATCGAACATGCCGCCACTACCACGACCATCATCGAAACCGGGAAAAATTCACCGGTAACTCTGCTTCTTCCTTTCTTGAAAATCTGTTCCGCTTCAATTTTGTTCCATTAAAATAGTAATTTAAGTATAATTTGAAGAGTTTGGGGATAAGTGAATAAGTTTGAAGGTTATGCTTGAATTAAGATGTAATTAGTGACAATTGGTTTGATGGAGGTTTGATGGTGATTTCGTATTGAGGGAAAGGATAATGATTAAGTATGATTGAGGTATGGTGATGAATGAGATAAGATTGAGAATAATGTGGATATTGATGAATTATGATTGAATTATTCATATGGCTTATGAATTTGAATTATCTGAGACACGGGTTTTCCTAGGTAGACGCAGTGGCTTGCCACCACTTGCTCCAAGTTGAGACTCGATACTCTGTTGACACTCTGTCGCAAGATGTGATCGGGTACTTTAACTCACCGGGTTCTCCCATGGGCATATGTATATATATGAACCTTGAATATTTTATTATTGAGTTTGGAGTTTGACTCCATGGAATATTATTGAGCTTGGAGTTTGACTCTATGGAATATTAAATTATTGAGTTTGGAGTTTGACTCCATGGATATTATTTTTGAGCTTGGGGATGCACGCACAGAGGGACTGTCCAATGGTTAACTACCAGGACATGTTGGGTTGGCTGTATAGCCGACAAATGAGACTCATCAGCCAAAGGACAGGCATGCATCATATGCATTTGTATGTTTTGATTGAGTGTGCACTTGTTTTGGTTTGCCTAATTGCTTACCCATGTTTATCTGCTACTTGTTTTACTTGCTGTACCTGAATCCTATATGTGATTTCTTAGTTTGTCTTGTATCTGTATGTTTATCTGAGAGACCCTTTTTGGTGGAGGCGTGATGATGGTGGTTTCTAGTATGTGGTAATGAAGGTTGAGGCATGTGGACTAGGTGTTGCCTGATTATTCTAATGTATGTATTATTTAGATAGCGGTGAGCGAGGCAAGTTGGATAGGAAGTCACTAGGCACGTCTTTGGTCCTTTTTGTTTCTTTAAACTATTCATCTTACTTATTTGTAAATTAAAGGAATTTCTTTAAACACCTTTTAAAGTAAGTTTTTCACCAAACTTTTCCAAAAGGTTATTTCAAAGATAAACTGTTTTATAATGAAATTAATTCTATTTGCAAGTATTTCTTTGCTTTGATAGTATTTCCGTTCCTACTGAGAACGTGTGGTTTGTTCTCACCCCAAAATCTTCTACCCTTTCAGTGATACAGGTTCGAAGATTCAGTTTGAGGCTGCGGGCGATTATTGACTTTATTTATGAGTTAACTTACTTTCATAGGTTTTCCTCGGTTGTTGTTTAAGATTTTTATTTTATACAGAGGAATAGATGTTGTATCTAAGTTTTATTTTGATTACTTGTATAAGATTTATTATTATTAGTAATTATGTGATTATCATTACTTGGTAATCTTTGATATATGATTTTTAATGAATTGAAAACAAATTTTTCTGGCATTTTCTTAAAGATTGAAATGCGATATCGTATGAAAGGATCGATATTAAATAGTTAATAAGAAAAATAGGTTAGTAACGTCTTATTTTAGTACGATCATAACGTACTAGATGTTGGGTCGTTATATTACTCATTTTTATTTGTTGATGAAAGTTTCTAAAATTCAAAATATGTATGTGTCAATTTGATTTCAAAATTATATCAAATGTAAAATATTTGTTAATTCAAAACTCTAAGTAAAGTTAGAATTAAGCTCGATTGAGCTGAGTCAGACTAAGCTTAAGTTTAACTCGTGAAAATTGGTTAAATTCGTTGATAATCGACGATCTTTTGTAAACAAAAATTTAACTCACTAAAAATTCATAAATTTACTTAAATAACATGATCATAATATATACTCCTATATAAATAAATAATAACATATATAAAAAATCTATCAATTATATATATTATATATTAATTATATTTAGTGGAGTCTATGGTTCTTATAATAATAATGTTTACGGTGACTAAAAAAATTTAAAAAATATTATTAAAATTAAAGTTACACTATTTTATATTAATATTTTTTATTTTTATTTTAAATTAAAAAATATTATTTTAATTTTAGTAATATTTTTTAAATATTACTAAAATTATATAACTATCATAACCACCGTAATAAACACTATAACATGCATCTCATAGTTTATGTCTTCTGGATATCAAAATCATACATAAAAGATGGCTATAAAATTCTATATTAAAATACTAACATATAAACATGTTACTCTTTTCTATCTTAAATAATAATTCAATTAGACTTGTTATCCATTCAGCGTAAAATAAATAAATAAAAATATTATAATTTAGATGACAAAAAAAAAAATGCATCTTCATTGTTAATAAATATGAATATTGTAATTATGTGTTTATGCATAATTATATTATTATAATTAAAAGTAATATATATAATTCAGCTAGTTTATGAATCAATAAATTGAACTTATTTAAGTTTAAATTTGTCTCATAAGTTCAACTTATCAAGTTGTTAATGAAATGAGTTTAAATTGACTCACAAATTAGTTTAACTCATTTTTAAGCTTAATTATAAATATTTATTTCAAAACATATTTTAAAAAAATATTAAGAGACCAATATTTATATTAATATTATTAGCTAACATTTTGAGTTAATATTTTTATTAATGTTAGAATATTTTTTTTGCTTAGTAATTGAATGGCTAATATTTCTTTTAGTGTTTTAGAATCTTGGAGATAGTTGAATTAATATTGAATTATCTGGTTTCCTTTTTCTTTTCTGGTTTAGAGCAAGCAGGAAAAATTTGAAGTTGAGTGTTGGTGTTAATTTTTTAATAAATGATATTTTCTTATTTAATTTCATCAAGAAAAGATTCTTATGTTTTACTAATTTTTATTTGGTGAATTGAAGATTTTGATATTGAAAATTGTTCATGTTCTTACTTAAATAACAATTACAAAGAGATAAGATAGAATTTTATCATCTTATATGAGCCTCGCTCAAGTCCAATGTCTATGCCTGAGGCCAAACCATGGCCAGGGCGTTTCAAGGCACGCGAGTTGACTTATGTGGACAAATAAGAGTTGACCTGAGTTGACGAGAAAGTAAGAACTCCCTTTTCACTATTTCGGTTACGTATATTATAGTGTGGTAACTGCCCACTTTGTAGTACATAACTTCCTATGAATAGGAAAAATAACTTTTTTATTATCAGATAAGATCTTTTCAAGTGATGATATTTCTTTTATAAATATAGTCTAACACTTCATCAGTTATTTCTCGATCCATTTTATACTTACTTTGCTTAAACTCTTATAAACTTAAGCATCAAAGTTCTTTAAAAATACCCCATTTATCCGTCGTCCCAAAGCCAACTTGAAGCTATTTTCGACTCCGTTTCCAACTTCATTATTTCCAAAGCTTATTTACTCACGACTCGTTAAGTACACCTCAAAACACAAATATATGTTGATTTGAATTCAAAACTATATTAAATATAAAATATCTGCTAATTCAAAATTCCTTATATATTACAAGTTTTTATCTTAAAAAATATTTAAATTCAACTTCTCTTCGTTAAAAAAAAAAATTGTACAAACATTGGTAAAAGACTAAATTAATCCCAAAATTTTACTCATAATTCCCAGTTCATGAATTTTCAATTAATCCAAAATGGAGTTCGAATTTTGACTTTTTTAGAAAAAAAATTCTATTTGTATAAAAGAACCTCCACTAAATCAATCACCGTGTATTTATATATGAATACATATATTATTTAAGTTATTTTCAATATGTATTTTTGATGAGTGATTAATTTTTTTTATATGCCTAGTATTATTTCTTTTTAGATATGAAGAATTAGTTGTTAACAAAAATTTAAAGATATATATTTTTTATTGTTGAAAACTTTTAGAATAATAAAAATTTATTGAAAATTAATTTAAATTAAATGTTTATTCTGATATTTATGATAGAAATGTGGCATGGAGACTTTAAAGCAGCGTTTGGTTTATGTATCTCTTGAGACAAAGACACAGAGACATAGATATTAAAAATATGGATACAAATTATTAATATTTATGTACTGTGTTTGGTAAACATTGAACAAAATATAATAAAATTAAAAAAAGTCCATATTATCTTTATAAAATAATAAAAAAAAATCAGCCACCATTGTTACTATTATCATCCACCATCTCCACCACTAGAGATTCATCATCACACACGATTTACCACAAATCAATCAGCACAAATTTTACAAGAATTAATAAGAATTTTTATTTTACAACAAAAAAATAAAAAAAAAAAGAAGGAGAAAGTAATTGAAGAGTAAACTGTGAAAAGAGAAGACCCAAAGTAAAAGAAGAGGCGACAATGGCAAATTTGAAGAGAAAGAGGGAGAAGCCGCCATGGGCATTGCGAAGAGGGAAGAGAGGCGACAGCCGCAAATCTGAACGAAGGAGACATAGCGGTGGCGGCGGATCTGGACGAAGGAGTAGACGAGTGGCGGCGCACGGATCTGGATGAAGGAGGAGAAATAGCAGCAGCGCTCAGATCTGGATAATGTGGGAGACGCAGCGGCAGCAGCACCCGAATCTGGACGAAGGGGGAGACGCGGCGGGGTAGATCTGGACGAGGAGATACAATGCTGACGGCGAATCTGGACGACGGGATGCAATGGCAGAAGGAGGGAGGATGGAGGGAGGAAGGAGGAAAGAGAACAGTCACGGTGGATGGAGAATGAGAGAGAGAAAAAAGAATTAGGGTTAAGAAATTAACAAGAGGTAAAAGAGCAAAAAATTGTGTCTAATTGATTGTGTCTCTGTGTCTCAATATTTTAGAAGTACACTAAATACATGTATTTTGTGTATACTTGTGTATTAATGTGTCCATAAAAAATTTGTATCTCAACAAATAAACATAGAACATGTTCTAGCGTGTCCATGTCTATGTGTCTATGTCTTTGAAACCAAACGCTGCCTAAAGGTCCACATAAATAGATTTGATAGATTTAGTAGTTTGCTTTTATGACCAGATTTAGTAGTTTGCTTCTATGACCACTGAATTACTGGAAAGTCAATTAGAAAGGTATAACGATGTTTAGAAAATAGAAAAAAAGTCAAGGAAATATATTTGTCCAGTTTAGGTAACTAACTTAATTAAGCTCTTTTTGATAAAATAATTTAAATAATAAATGATTCTGTTAAAAGTAACTTATAAATAAGTTATTTTGTGTTTGAATTTTTAACTCTAAAAATGCTTATTTTATAAAAATATGATGAAAAGTAAAAGTATTATGTGAGAAGTTATTTTTTTAACTTCTCTATAAGCTCCTAAATAGCTTCTTAAAAAATTGTAATTTGATTTTAAAAATTGCACCTGACGTTAATACTACTACTTTTTATAAGTCAAAAAAAAAAATTTTTTTACTTCAAAAATTTTTCAAACGGAGCCTAATAGATAACAATTGAAATTTGGGCTTCTTCAAGGTGACGTTAATAATTAATAATAAGCCTAAACGTTCGTCAACGTGTTCTTCACACAACCGAAATACGAATTAATTTAATATACAAATTAACATTTATGTTTAGATCACAATTTAAATATAATTAATAACAACGAGACCTCTGCAATCTCTATCACTTTTCAAATTCTTTTATTTTTATATTAATATTTAAAAAATATAAAAAAAATTTATATTTTATTGCATTAAATTATTTTAATTTTAACCAAATTTTTTTTTAAATGAAAGAACTTAAGTTTAGTTATAATGTAAATACACGAGTTTAAAAATCAAATCAATTCCTATGTATTTCAAGAAAAGGATTTGTGATACGAACATACAATATAGTTAATATATCCGTTATAGATTAGTTACATATCATAATTCAGCTCTAAATATTATAGATCGGTTATCAATTGTATATTATTACTTATTTTTGAACATTATGAAATCGATCAATTAATGTTAAAATGTTCTAATATAATTTATTGATTATTAATACAATTCAGAAATAATGAATAAATCCTAACACTAACTCTGATTATATAAAGGAGTAAGTAGAAAAAAACAATATGAGACTGAGCTGAAAATTACTTTTAAAAAAAATTCATTGTTCACATACTAACTTAAATATTAGAGTGTCTTTTATAAGTATTCATCTTTTTTGTTCTCTTAGTATCAAAATATAACTTATCTTAAAAGCTAAAATATAATCATCAAAAAACAAGCTATACTAGAATCAAACTACACAAGAACAATAATAATTAAGAAGTAACTGACTATTTAAATATTAGTCATGAGAGAAATAGTAATAGAAAAAAAATGAAAATAGATCATTTGGATAAATTTTAATTCATTAGGAGTTTTATTGCTTTCACTTGAAGTAAAGAAAATTGTATTTTGTTAATTCATTTTCTTCATTCTAGTCAATCATTAATACTTTTTTCAACTTCAATTCATACAATCAATTGTATACATTTTTAAATTCGTATCTTCTCTAATGCTAGTGCTAATATTGAAAGACTCTATAATGAAAAAGTCAATTGCAGATGAAACTCAAACCTAAACAAACATGAATAATTCATCAAGAGATTTTTATTCTGAATCTAAAGCTAATAGTAATTCAAAGAATTTAAATCGCATTCCAGTATATGAGACAATTTCTATTTTCGACGGTGGTTGTGGCTACAGGTAGATCCTTTCTATTTAAAAAGTTTAGAATTCTAGAAATGTACTAGAAGTCCAAAAATTACAGGTGGCATACCATAGATTATCTAGCAAAGCTCTACAATGATTTTGGTTATGGAGGTTTTGCAATCCAACAATAACTTGAGATACCTTTGAGGTCACCTTTCTTCATCGTTACTGATGCGGTGTTTATAACCACAAACTACCCGGCAAGTGTATCGGGTCGTATCAAGTAAGACCTTACGTAAGTAAGGGTCGATCTCACGAGAATTGATAGATCAAGCAACAACGATTGATTGATTGGTTTAGTTAGGCAAGCAAAAAATGGTTTTGAAATGTTCAAAAGATTTAAATTCGAACTCAGAATATCAAAAGGATAGACAAATAAATAAGTTGGGAATAAAATATGGAGAAAACAGTTAAAGTTTCGGAGTTGTCTATTTTTCGGATTGACTTTTCTTATCAACTATTTTTAATCATGTATGATTTAATTCATGACAAACTATATGTGACTAGACCCTAATTCCTTAGACCTTCCTAGTCTCCTCTAAAATTCATTAACTGCTAATTCCTTGGTCAATTAAATCCACTTAGAAGGTGATGATCAAATTCCAGTTTATATGCCACAAGAATCCTAATTATCCAAAAATAAAGGGATTATATGTCACGTATCCCGTTAAATACAAACAATTAGAAATTCAAGATAATATGTTTTCAAGCTGTTGTTCAAGTAAAGAGTTTTTCCAAGTTTTACAAGAACTCAAATAGAAAGAGAGTCATACTTACGTTCCACCCAAATTCATAAAATAAAGAATGAAAATAATTATTGAAATATAAATCAAAACATAAATTAAATTAGAAAGAGCAAATGAATCAATCCATACAATAGACAGAGCTCCTAACCTTAACAGTGGAGGATTAGTTGCTCATTGTTCAGAGTAGAATGTTATGGAATACAGAATGTAAATTTGGAATAGAATGGGATAATGTTCCCTAATGGAATCCCTTTTTTATAACTAATCCTAATTAATTTAAAATCTAATTATCTCAAATTAAAAATAATATCTTTTCCTAAAAATAATATTTGAATTTAAATTTGAATTTAATTGACAAGTCTTCACTTGATGGGTGGTGACCACATGTTTTGTCCATTCTGCAGCTTCTAATCTGTGTTTTCTGGGCTGAAAACTGAGTTAAAATAGCCTAGAAATCGCCCCCAGCGTTTTTCTGCATCTTCTGCACGTGGCGCATGTCACGCGTACGCGTCGATGGTCTTTTTCGCAAGTCATGCGGACGCGTCGCTGAGCAAATCTTCAAATCACGCGTACGCGTCAGTCACGCGCACGTGTCGCCATTGAAAACTCCAAATCACGCGTACACTCACGCGTACGCGTCGCTCCTCGCCGCCATCTCCTTTAATTCTTGTGTTGCAGAAATTCCATCAAATTCCTTCGAATGCTACCTAAAATAAACAAAATTGCAAAAGACTCAAAGTAGCATCCATATTGGCTAAAAGATAATTAATTCTTTATTAAACTCAACAAATTAGATGCAAATTCACTAGGAAAAGATAAGAAAGATGCTCACGCATCACAACACCAAACTTAAATTGTTGCTTGTCCTCAAGCAACCAAAATTAATATAGGCTTAGGATGTGAATTTGCATGAGAATGAGAGTTCGATTAAGCTCATGTCTCTTTTTATAGTGGGGTTTATAACTGTAATTCTGAATGGGTTTGGCATCTCACTTTCCTTTGAATCAGAAGGATGCCATTGTCATTCAAAATTAGAATCCGGATAATATTCTGAATTCCCTAATCTTTACATTTCAGTTTAATCCTTGAACACAGCAAAATTTACTTTAATTTATTTTTCTTTGGTGCTTTGCACTTTGAGCCTAGCCGTGACTTTAAATATTTTGTCTCAAGGATTACTTGACACAAAAACACCACAAGTACTTAACTGGGGGACTCTCTTTGAGTCCTAATTTTTCTTTCAGTTACTCCCAAACAGTGGTGCTCAAAGCCTTTGGCATACTTTGTTAAACGCACTTGGTCTTAACTCTAAGTGTTCTGTCTCAAGGATTACTTGACACAATCACACCATAAGCATATGACTAGGGAAACAACTCTTTGAGCTTTTAATCATGTCTGACCTCCCTAGTCATTGATGCTCAGAGCCTTGGACCTTGCTTTTATTATTTATTTATTTTTTTTTGCTGTTTCTTTTGCTTCAAAGATTAAATTTTTGTTTATTTCAGAAAATTCATAATAATTCTCTAAATTCCTATTCCTTATACATCAACATCTCTTGGTTCAAATTTAAATATATACTGTTCATATCATGCATTCAAAAATCACAGAAAATACCACCACCTTTAAGTAAATAAGACTATTCTTAAAATTAAACTCAATTTCTCATACAATACATCATTTAATTTTTTTTCTTTTTAGATTCAAGCTCAGTGAGTGGTACATGAGACAATTTATTTTAATTAAATCTAAATCTAAGAACTAATGTAAGACCCAGAATCTTTGAAAAGTCTTATTATGATCAAGTCTCAAATCCTACAGTTATTTATAGCCTTAATTTCATAGATTATTTTATTAAAGATAATTAAGGCAAGTTTTGATTTATTGGATTTGAGATAAGTTATAATTATTATCCAATTTTATAATTATTAGATTATTTTCTATATCTAAAGTATAAGGTTGATAGTTATGAAATAATATGGATTTTACATGATTTTGATTAAATGAGTAATATTTTAAATATTATTACTGCTATTTTGGGAAATGAAGAAATTAAGTATATTATTTCTAATTTTTAGATTTGGGCATTTTATTGAAAATAATTTGTAAAACGGAGGAGCAAATAGTATTTCTATACATTAATTTTGTTGGATTAGAATTTATTTCTAATTTCTATATTATCCCTATTTTTAAGTGAAATTACTAAAATGTCCCTAACCCTAATTTTCAAAATGATGAAACCTTAACCCTGAAACCATGACCCATGACCCGGTTTCCTCACAACTGCTGCAGCCCCTCCCTTCTAACAGCAGCCACCCTTGTTTCCCCTTCCTAACAAAACATACGGCACAAAGAAAGAAACAGAAAGAAAGAGGAAACGGAGGGGGAGTAGAGGAGATCAGAGAAGAAAGGGGGAAGGAGGCCACGTTGCTGCCGCTACCCAATCCGTGCCGCCATCGCTGTCCGTCCATGGAGCCATGTGGCGCGCCTCTGTCACCAAGAGGAGGGAGAAGACGCGATGCTGAAGAGTAGCACCCAGTCCCTGTCGCGTCACGTCGCACGCAGGAGGGTCACCGGGGGAGAGCAACGCCGAAGAGAGAGAGGGAGGCCGAACGTAGGGCCTTCGTCGTCACTCGCGCTGCTGACTAACTCGCCGTCGCTGTTGTAGTGTTCGCGCCGCCGCTTCTGTCCTTGCCGTCATCGTCACCATCGGTGGAAGAGAGAGGGATCGCGTCGGAGACTGGAGAGGCGTGGTCTGAGCTGCTACCTCTGTCGCAACTGGTTCGCCGGCGCCACTGCTGGGGGTCGTCGCCGGTCTACCCGCCACCGTTGTGCTCCTTGCTGCAATGCCGCCGCTGTGTGCCGGCGAGAGGGAAGCTGCCGGGTCGTACAAAGGAGAGGAGGCATAACCGCGCCCAGCCACCGCCGTTTCTGCCGCCAAGGAATCCCGTTGTGCCTCTCGTTGCCGGGAAAAGGTGTGGTTGCTGCAGGAGGTCGCCGCCGGAGCTGCTGCTCCATTTTTCCGGTAAGGGTTTTAATTGAGGTTTTTGCCTTTTTGGATTTCGAGAAGGTTTTAATGCTGCGCGGTTTTTATAGTTGATCCACCGGAGCTTCTGGCCGCCACCGGAGCTGTTGCCGGGGCCGGTTCAAAATCGCAGCTGCTTTGTGTTGTTATTCCGGTAAGAGATTATGTTTCAAAAAGCCTCGCGTTAGTATTTTGTTGTGTATAGTTGATGAATATGAATTCTGGTAGCGTGGGGTCGAGTTCTGATTATTGTATGTTGCGATTAGTGTTGCTATGGTTATTGCGAATGTGGCTTGAAGCTGAGGTTGCGGTTGTTGTTGATTTCGGATTGAGGCGGAAAGGACTCTGTGACGCGTTTGGGTTATGAAATTGCGTTTTGAGGTAGGGGCGCTTTCCAAAAACTATGTTTTGTGTATTGGAGTTATTACATATGGATACTGATGTGAGATATTGTGTATTTGGTGATTGTATCTGCCTTATGTATTATTTGATTGACTTGAATGATTATGGATGTTGGTTTGGCTGAGTTGTTGTGCGGCTTTGTGAAATATAATGTTTTGAAGTGGATTCTTTAAAGATTTGAAATCTGAGTTTAAACCGTTGAGGATTGGTTTGAATTGAGTCAATTATTTCAATGATGTGAAAAGTCGAATGCACTTTTGAATTCAGCCTGGTTTATTTTAATTGATTTGGTTTTGGACAAATGATTTGTTATTGAACCGTTTCTTTAAAGCTTTGGAAATGGGTTATATCGATCGATATTGAGTTGATTTTGAAATGGTATCCTTGAGATACGCCACTGAGGCGATTGTTGGATTTAGCTTGCTTTAAATTGATTTCTGGTTTTGAGCTGTTGAAAAGGAATGAGAAATGGTTTAGTTGGGACCCGAACCGGGTGGCAAAAGTCCAAGTTTTAGGGGAGGTGCTGTCGAAATTTCTACAAAATCCTACACTTGTTTGTTAGGTTATTTAAAAAGGGTTGGATTTGAGAAACTGTATTATTTGATTTATTAAAAGGATATTTATGTTTTCAAGCTTAATTTATTTGATGAACCTTAGACATTGAATTCGGCTTATTTAGAACTGAACTATTTTTACCGTTTGAATCACTGAAGGAAAGAATGATGCTTTAATATTGATTTCAATATAAAAATGAGTTTTTAGTGATTTTTAAAGGAACCTAGACTTTTGATTGAGTAATCAAGTTTGAGGCATTTTGGAAGAGTTGAAAAAATGGGTTCCAAAAAGAAACCTGAAAGTGGTTTGATTCAAATGAACCGGTTCCGTTTCAAATGAGTTGATTTTTGGACCGGGTTGGAACTTGTGATTTTGTATGATCGGTTTTATAATAAATTCAGTTTTATTTACTTGAACCGGGAATTTATGATTTTAAGAGTTTCAATGAATTTTAAGGAATTTATATAAGTTGACCTTCCCTAAAGACTTGGGACTCTGGCAAGAAAACTTTTGTTATAAAATCCCTTTGTTGGATGGGTGATTTTGAATGTTCCCAAAATGAATCTTTAACTTTCCATGGTTTTGGAAGTTTTGGAAAGAGAATGCCGAGAGTGGCTTTGTTTTAAAAAGGGAACTCACTTTGAGTAAATTTGGCTTATGAGCCTGAGAAGATTTGAGAAATAAAATCTTTAAAGCCAAGGCTGAAAAGAGTTGAAATTTGATTTCAAAGTGAAATGGCTTGAGAAAAGTGATTTATGGCTTAAATGCCGGTTTTATGAATTTGATGATGTTGAGTGTGGAAGTGCTGTTTTGTTATGGGCCGGAATGGCTGTGTATGATTATGAATATTGGCTGGTTCTGGATTGAACCGTGAGCCGGAATGGCTGTGTATAATATTGACTTATGACTGATTGCCGAATGAGTTATGGGCCGTATGGCTGACTATGAATTATGAATTTAAGCCGAATTGCTGAGATGGATGTTGATCCATGGCTGGACTGAATGAATATATGCTTGAGGTACCTGGGTAGTAGCAAGGGTTGTGGTTCGTCCCACTTGCTCCAGGTCAGAGACTGTGACGCCTGGGTAGTAGCGGTAGTAGTGGTGAATCCACTCGCTCCAGGTTGAGCTGTTAAACACCCGCCTGGGTAGTAGCCGCAGTAGTGGTTATTCCACTGGCTCTGGGTTGAGCGGGTAGTAGCAAGGGGGTTGTAGCTCAAACTTACTTGCTCCGCGATGGGTGTTTCTGTCCATGGTTAGCTACCAGGACGTGTCGGGTTGGCTATATAACCGACAGATGATATCATCAGCCACTAGGGATAGGCATGCATCATATGCATCTATGTGACATTGTTTGAGTATGTATATTGTACTTGGTTTGCCTATGTGACTAACTGCTAATTGTTCTACTTGCAATAACTGTTTGTTTGTGTTTGCATCTTCCTACTTGTGTTTGCATCTGGAACTCTGTTGGATTGTGGTGGATTGGTTGTGGTTAGATTGTTTGGGCCTAGGGCCGTGGTTGAATGAGATGGACCGATGGTTGATTTCGGTTTTGTGGTTCTGGTTTGGAATAAGATATGAAAGGTTATTTTGGTTCAGTATAGATAAACCTTTTTGAAATGCTTTGATGTTTTGAGAATTGAACAGTTCCTCTTTCAGAAAAGATTTCTGACTTTACTTTCATTGTAAACTGTTGTTTTTGAAAAGAGGCATAAGACGGTTATTAATCACTGGTACGGTTTATCTTCATGTATCCTATTACAGTAATTCCCAAAAACCCTCTACTGAGAACCCTTTCGAGGATGATGTTCTCACCCCCTACTTTTTTCCCCTTTCAGGATTTGGGCGCAGAAGTTATGAAGAGTTTAATTATTTGTTATTGAGATGCCCTGTATTGTTTTAGTTATGGTTTATTGTACCCTCGCCTTTATCTTGATATATTCTGTAAGAGGGATAGGAATTGTATTGGTTAATGTCTGTAACATTATTTATATATATGTATGTACATATATGGATGTACTCGTATGAGTTTTTGTAAGTTGTATGGTATGTATGGACGTACGTTGTATGGCGAAAGTATTTTTGGGAATGGTATTGCGGTTTAAAGTTTTTAAACAGGCTCATATTTTAGTATTAAATAGTATAAGTGTCGTCGTAATGTCCGAGCTATCAGAGTTGCGCAGCCGGAAGCGTGAGCTTTGGTAGTTAGGGTGTTACAACTAAACGTACTAAAAATCATGCATGCAATCAAAGCAACAAAAATAGAGGACAATAAAATAGGAATGGAAGAGAAATAGAATGAAAGGAACTTAACCACCTTAGTTATGTTGGTGGCCATCTCATTCCTCCATGAAGAATGTTCATCTCCCTTTGGTGCTAAACAGAAAAGCTTTAAGCGAAGTGACAACACCAAATTTAAATGTTTGCTTGTCCTTAAGCAAAGAAAATCTGAAAAAAAAATAATTAATAAGATGAAAGAAGAATAAAAGGATAAAGGAACAAGAGAGAATTAGGATTGGGAGAGAAAGAAAGAAAATTAAAACTGGGCGGCGAACTAGTGTAATTGTACGGCGCAGGCAACGCGTACGCGTGCAGCACGCGTACGCGTGGGGCGCAAAATTTCCTTAATGACGCGTAAGCGTCAGGCACGCGTCCGCGTGCCCTGGGTTTTGTGCGATTCGCGCGAAGCCAGCCGCGTGCACGCACAACTCTCTGCCCAAACACATATTTATGCCGTTTTTCCAGGTCATGCGTACGCGTCAGTGACGCGTACGCGTAGTGTGCCAAAATCACCAATGACGCGCACGCGTCATGGACGCGTACGCGTGAGCTTTTTTTGTTCAAAAGGCTTCATTCTGGTGCCACTCCCGCAAAACTCTCTGTGCATTTTTATTTTTCACGCACACCCATCTGACGTGTACACGTCAGCGACGGTTGCGCGTCGGGTGCTCTTCTTTTTTTTTTTCAAATTATCCGGTTCCTATTCAAAAATAGCTGCATGATCAGAAAAATAGTGAAAACTCAATAAAAATCAAATAAGTAAGAAAACTACTACTACAAAAAATAACTAAGGATACAAAATTATCGGGTTGCCTCTTGGCAAGCTCTTCTTTATCGTCACTAGCTTGACGGTCAGCTCCTCTATGGAGGAGGATCATAGGGGTTCAGCTCTTCACCCCTTACTTTGAACTTCTTTCCTATGTCTCCATAACGTAGCTCAATATGCTCCACAGAGAGGATTATGATTACTGTATAAACCCATGCTGGATTGCTGGTCAACACCACCTTCATTCCTGGGGAGAAACCTTCAGTGGGGATCTTTTTGTTTCTCCATCCTCTAGGTACTTTCTTCTTTTTGGGAACCTCCTCCTTGGTAGATGATGCATTCCCAACACCAAACTTAGGTTTGATGTCAGGAGGAATTTTATTGATTGTTGCCAAGGGAGATTTGAGCTGCAGATTCTACTGTGTATCATCAGGAGGTTTTTGAAGGGTTGGATCAATAAGCACAGTCTGCATGCACCTCTCTTCTTCACCTGCTAAATGTACATCCTTGAAGACATGAAATACTAGTTGCTCATTATGCACTCTAAGCACTTATTCACCTTCTTTCACATCTATCACAGCTCTTCCAGTGGCTAGGAATGGTCTTCCTAGAATTATAGAGGCATTCTCATCCTCCCCTATATCAAGAATCACAAAGTCTGCTGGGAGGAAGAATTTACCCACTTTAACCAAGATATTTTCCACTAATCCATATGCAGGCTACATAGATTTGTCTGCCATCTGTAATGCTATCTTTGTGGGTTGTGCCTCTTGGATTTGCAGCTTTTTCATCACAGATAAGGACATTAGATTTATGCTTGCCCCCAGATCACATAGGGCTTTCTCAAAGGTTGTGCTCCCAATGGTGCATGGAATTTGAAAGCTCCCTGGATCTGACATCTTTCTTGGCAAGTTATTCTGAATTACAGCACTACATTCCTTAGTTAGGACTACTGTCTCATCTCCCTTTAAACGCTTTTTCTTTGACAACAGCTCCTTCATGAACTAGACATAGATAGGAATTTGCTCTAAAACCTCAGCAAAAAGAATATTGATTTGTAACTTTCTGAAGACTTCTAAGAACTTTGAAAACTGCTTGTCCTTGGTCTCCTTTTGAAGTCTCTGAGGATACGACATCTTAGACTTGTACTCAGGAGCCTTTGGCAGTGTAGAATAAGTGTCAAGAGAGTCTGGGAATGGGTTGTTTGCACGTTTTGGAGGGGCGTGCTCTACTTCTTCCTTCTTCTCCTCTGGAGCTTCTTTTTCAACTAACTCTTCATTGACCTTGGTCTCAAAGCCAGCTACTTTACCACTTCTTAGTTGAATAACCTTGCAATCTTTTTCAACTGGCTCCTCATCAACTTGTGCTTCCCTACTTGCCATTTGTCCACTTATCAAGGTGATAGCCTTGCATTCCTCTCTTGGATTTGGAATTGTGTTACCAGGAAGGCTATTAGTGGTCCTCTGATCAATTTCATTAACTCTGGTGGCTATTTGACCCATCTAAATCTCCAAATTCTTGATCGATACTCTGGTTTCCTGTGCAAAAATTCTTCATCATTTCCCAATTAGAATCTTCTTGGGATTTAGAATTTGCCTGTGGAGGTGGTTGTTGTTGATGAGATTGAAATTGGCGGTTATTGTAATTGTTCTATTGGAAGCCGCCCTGAAAATTATTGTTAAAGTATTGAGGTCTCTGAGGTTGGTCTCTCCACCCAAAATTTGGGTAATTTCTCCACCCTTGGTTGTAGGTCTGAGAATAGGGATCATTATTGGGATTTCTAGGAACACTCCCTATGTAATTAACCTGTTCATAAGAGGGTTGAGCATAATCATAATTATCATTTTGCACAAAGTTACCTGTCATGTCATAAGAGACCTCTTGAGGTAGATTTTGGGTGTTGATAGCTGAGACTTGCATGCCACCCATGTGGTGAGTAAGTAGACTTATTTGCTGAGACATAAGCTTGTTCTGAGCAAGAATAGCATTAAGAGCATCTACTTCCATGACACCCTTTTTCTGAGGAGCCTCAAAGTTCACAGGATTCCTGTTAGATGAGTATAAATATTGGTTGCTAGCAACCAATTCAATAAGCTTAATAGTCTCCTCCAGTGTCTTCTTCTTGTGCAATGAACCTCCTGCAAAATTGTCTAAGCACATGTTGGACATTTCACCCGAGCCTTCATAAAAGATATCTAGTTGAGTCCATTTGGAGAACATGTCCGGAGGGCATTGCCTAGTCAGTAGCTTGTATCTCTCCCAAGCTTCATACAGAGTTTCACCATCCTTCTGCCTGAAGGTCTGAACCTCCACCCTAAGCTTAGTCAGCTTCTTGGAAAAAATTTAGTGAGAAACTCAATAACCACCTTGTTCCAAGTATCCAAACTCTCTTTGGGTTGAGAATCTAGCCATAGCTTTGCTCCATCCCTCAGAGAAAACGGTAAGAACATGAGTTTGTACACCTCTGGGTTTGCTCCATTCGTCTTCACAGTATCACATATTTGTAGAAAATTAGAAATAAATTAATTTGGGTCTTCGTGGAAAAGACCGTAATACTGACAATTTTGTTGCACCAGGATGACCAGTTGTGGCTTCAACTCAAAGTTGTTCGCAGCTATAGGAGACACCATAATACTTTTTCCATACAGATCTGCAGTAGGAGCAGAGAAAGAGCCAAGTACTCTCCTTTGTTGCTCATTCCCATTCGGATTGGTCACATTGGCATTATCAGCATCATTAGGATCCATAGTGGATTCTGCAGCCTTGTAAAGTCTTGCTTGTTGTAAATGCCACCTGAAAGTCCTTTCAGGTTCAGGATCAAAGTCTAAGAGATGTTCTTTGTCTCTGTTCCTGTGCATAAACAAACAAAAAACAAGAAAAGATGGGAATCTCTACGTCAGAGTGCAGAGAATTCCCAGTGAGATAACCTAAACTAGAAAACACCAAACTTAATTTCAGCAATTACCAAAAATATTAGTACTATTAAATAATTTTTTTATATTTATTTATTTATTTTAAAAAACTAAATAATAAAAGAAAAGGAAAAGAGAACGAATCAGGGGAGGGGGGAAAGTAAACGAAAAGGAAAAAAATAACGTAAAAGAAAAAAAAGAAAAATAATAACGTAAAAAAATACAAAATAAAAATTAATAATAAAATAAAAATAAAAAATATAATAAAAAAAATTATCTAATCTAAGCAATCAAACAACGAATAGTTGTTAATCACAGTCAATCCTCGGTAATGGCGCCAAAAACTTGATGCGGTGTTTACAACTACAAACTAACCGGCAAGTGCACCGGATCATACAAAGTAATACCTTACGTGAGTAAGTGTCGATCCCACGAGGATTGATGGATCAAGCAACAACGATTGATTGATTGGCTTAGTTCGGCAAGCTGAAAATGGTTTTGAGATGTTCAAAAGATTTAAGTTCGAACTCAGAATATCAAAAGGATAGACAAATAAATAAGTTGGGAATAAAATATGGAGAAAACAGTTAAGGTTTCGGAGTTGTCTATTTTTCGGATTGACTTTCTTATCAACTATTTTTAATCATGTATGATTTAATTCATGGAAAACTATATGTGACTAGACCCTAATTTCTTAGACCTTCCTAGTCTCCTCTAAAATTCATTAACTGCCAATTCCTTGGTCAATTAAATCCAATTAGAAGGTGATGATCAAATTCCAGTTTATATGCCACAAGAATCCAAATTATCTAAAAATAAAGGGATTATATGTCACGCATCCTGTTAAATACAAATAATTAGAAATTCAGGATAATATGTTTTCAAGCTGTTGTTCAAGTAAAGAGCTTTTCCAAGTTTTACAAGAACTCAAATAGAAAGAGGGTCATACTTCCGTTCCACCCAAATTCATAAAATAAAGAACGAAAATAATTATTGAAATATAAATCAAAACATAAATTAAATTAGAAAGAGCAAATGAATCAATCCATACAATAGACAGAGCTCCTAACCTTAACAGTGGAGGATTAGTTGCTCATTGTTCAGAGTAGAATATTATGGAATACGGAATGTAAATTTGGAATAGAATGGGATAATGTTCCCTAATGGAATCTCCTTTTTATAACTAATCCTAATTAATTTAAAATCTAAATATCTCAAATTAAAAATAATATATTTTTCTAAAAATAATATTTGAATTTAAATTTGAATTTAATTGACAAGTCTTCACTTGATGGGTGGGGACCACATGTTTTGTCCATTCTTCAGCTTCGAATCTGTGTTTTCTGGGCTGAAAACTGAGTTAAAACAGCCCAGAAATCGCCCCTAGCATTTTTCTTCATTTTCTGCACGTGGCGCATGTCACGCGTACGCGTCGATGGTCTTTTTCGCAAGTCACAGGGACGCGTCGGTCACGCGGACGCATCGCTGAGCAAATTTTCAAATCACGCGTACGCATCAGTCACGCGCAAGCGTCGCCATGGAAAGCTCCAAATCACGCGTACGCGTCAGTCATGCGTACGCGTCGCTCCTCGATGCCATCTCCTTTGATTCTTGTGCTGCAGAAACTCCATCAAATTCTGCCGAATGCTACCTAAAATAAACAAAATTGTAAAAGACTCAAAGTAGCATCCATATTGGCTAAAAGATAATTAATTCTTCAAACTCAACAAATTAGATGCAAATTCACTAGAAAAAGATAGGAAAGATGCTCACGCATCAGTTACCAACTTAAGTTCATCCTTATTCTTCCAATAGTTGATCAACAGAAAGTTTGAAATATGGAACTCCAGTGGATTAAAGCAGCAACTCATAAGTAGCAAGTGTGGGAGTACACATTGGAAAAAAATGAAAAGTTTATAAGATGAGAGACCTATTAACTTGACACCTTAAGGTTTTGAGTTGGATATGGTGTTTTCTCATCTTGTGTTCTCTCATTTTGATCCTCCCCGAAGTCTTTTCGGTGGTCAAATACTCCCACAGTGACCCAATAAGTGGTATTAGAGCTGATAATACCTCTAAAACTTGTATGACTTCGTTGACCGAATTGAACCGTCTTCATAGAAGATCTAATCAAAGTGGTTGAGCATTAATCATACAGTTTTACTCAATGGACATCAGTCCCATCCCCTTTAATGTTTCACTCACTAATGTCTTAGAAAGTGGTTTCATCAAAAGATCAACTAAATTCTTTTTTGATCTTACAAAGTTCATGGATATTACACAACTTTCAATAAGTTGTCTTACAATGTTACGCCTCATTCTTATATGTCAGCTTTTACTATTGTAAAGCTTATTCTTTTCTCTAACAATAATAGTCTACCTATCATAGTGTATAGTCATAGATGTTTCTATCTTACTCTATAATGGGATATCTACTAATAAGTCTCTTAGCTATTCGGCTTCAGTTGCCACCTTCTCTAAAGCTATAAATTATAATTTCATAGTTGATCTAGTAATGCATGTCTATTTGGTAGATTTTTAAGAGACTGCACCTTCTGCTAACATAAATATAAAATCACTTGTAAATTTTATCTCATCAAAATCAGAAATCTAATTTGCATCAATATATACTAAAATAGAGGGACAACTGGAATACAATAAGCCATAATTCATAATTTCTTTTATTAGGATCATGAGTATATCTACTCAATCTATTTACAGCATATGCAATGTCATGTCGAGTGCAATTCATAAAATACTTCAAACTATTAATTATACGAGCATATTCAATTTGAGACACACTATCACCTTTATACTTAAATAGATAGAAACTTGAATCATATGGTGTAAATATAAGTTTGTAATTATAATATCCAAGTTTCTTAAGCATATTTTTAACATAATGAGATTGAAATTTATAAAACTATTATTTCTTCTTATTATCTTTATTCTAAGAATAACATTTACAACACCCGTATCCTTTATATCAAATTGAGAAGATAAAACTTGTTAGTTTTATCTACTTTTTCTAGACATGTTCCAAATATTAACAAATTATCAACATATACACAAACAATAACACCAACGTTATTATTAAATTTTCTATATATGCATTTATTAGATCTATTAGTCACATACTCATTAGAAAGCATAACTTCATCAAATTTTTCATGCCATTATTTTAAAGTTTGCTTTAAACTATAAAGAGATTTGACAAGTTTATATACCTTATTATCTTTACTTTTTACCACGCAACCTTCGAGTTAATCCATATAAATTTTTTCATCAAGATTTCTATTTAGAAATACAGTTTTCATATCCATTTGATGCACAACAAATTTAAATATAGATGTAATAACAAATAAAATTTTAATAGATGTAATTCTAGCAATTGAAGAATATGTATCAAAATAATCTATATCCTTTTCTTGTTTGTAACCTTTAGCTATTCATCTAACTTTATATTTATCGATACTATTATTTGATTTTAATTTCTTCTTAAATATCCCATTTGTATCCAATAGATTTTTCATTAGGAGATAAATAAACTAATTACCAAGTATAATTAGACATAATAGATTCAATTTCAACATTTATCACAAAAAAGAACATTAAGAGAAGACATAGTATCGTTATGTGACAAAAGGATTATTAAAATTAAGAAAAGTAACATAATCATCACTAAAATTATTTTCTTTTCTAGCTATTTTACTTTTTCTTATCTCATTATCTTGTTCATCAACAACATTATTAGACAAGACATGCATGCTAGAAACATTTTTATCCTTAAATTTACTAGGATATATATTCTCAAAGAAAAATGCATTATAAAATTCAATTATAGTGTTAGATTCAAGTACATTACTTTTAATAGCAAAAAATATATATGCACTACTACTTTAAACATATCCAATAAATATACAATCACATGTTTTTAAACCTATTTTCCTTTTTTTAGGATCCGGCAACATAACTTTAACTAAACAACTTTAAACTTTTAAGTGATTTAAACTAAACATTTTATTAAACCAAAGTTCATAGGGTATTTTGCTAAATATTTTGTGCGGTACCCAATTTTGTATATAGTATGTAAATAGAAAAACTTCTTTCACATGGAATGAGGTAGTGCTAAACTAATAAACAATGCATTCATCATTTTTTTAAAGTTCTATTTTTTTTTACCTATGCCGTTAGATCCAAGAGAATATGATATGGTTATATCATGTCTTATACCATATTTTTCACAAAACTCATTGAAAGGATTAGATTAACATTTACCGCCTGTATCAATTCTTAACCTTTTAATTTTTTTACCAAGTTAGTTTTTTTTATTTCACTTTTATACTTAATAAACATATTGCATGCTTTATCCTTAATTCTTAACAAATACAATTTGCATATCTAGAACAATCATTAATAAAAATAACATAAAAAATTTTTTCACTTATAATAGGAATATGTTTCAAATAACCCAAGTCAATATGCACAAGTTCTAATAATTCACTTTGCCTAGTAATTTATTTAGAAGGTTTTTTAGTCATTTTTGTTTTAACACACACATCACATTTATTTAAATTAGAGTTATCCAACTTACTAATTAAACCCATTTCTTTTAATTTCAGAATATACGATACATTAACATATTCAAGTCTAATATGCCAAATATCAAGAAAATCAACTAAATAAATGTAAGCTAAATTTTCTATTATTATTATTATTATTATTATTATTATTATTATTATTATTATTATTATTTAAATAAATAGACTATCATTTTAGTAATATTTTTCTATATATGCATCATTATTAGGCAGCAAAATAATATCATTATCAAATGTTACCTTAACTTTGTCATTATTGAGAAGGTGGACTGATATTAGACAATGTTTGATGGCCGACAGATATAGTATATCAGACAACACAAGAATTTTTTCAAATGTCATTTTCATTGACATCTTACCTTTAAGTAAAACGAAAATCTTGTTAGGATTCCTTGAATAAATAGCTTCATTTCCATTATTTATGAGAATGAACTTAGAAAATAATTTTTTCTTAGCACAAATGTACTTTATGGCACCAGAGTCCACAACCCAATTCTTGGAGTCCTTCACTAAATAGCATTCAGATACCATTGCCATTATAACATCATCATCTTTGTAATTTGCTATGTTTACGACTGCGTATTTTATTTCATTTCTACTATTACTTTCGTCTCCTTGATTATTATTCTTTTTCATTCTACAAGTTGATGTAAAGTGTCTAAATCTGCCACAAATAAAACAAACACCTTTTTTTAGGGTTAAATAATTCTTACTTTTTGAAATCAGGCTTAATCACCTTATTATAAAATTTATTTTCATGGTTCGAATGATTTTTGTCCACTATTTTAGCAGTATTGACTTTAGCATACAATTCTTTTATATTTTTCACTAGTACAGTTCTATTATTATCCTCTATTTTAATATGCACTATGATATCTGGCAAATTCATGATTTTTCTCTTTTGCATAAAACTTAATTTATAATCCTTCCATGAATCAGACAATTTATCAACAAGAGTTTGAGATACAAATTTTTTGGGTAGAACTTCTCTTTCTTTAACAAGTTCATCTACAAGCTTAGTAACACGTTAAGTTGAGAAAAAATACTTTTATCTTCAACCATTTGAAATGCATTAAAATTATGAATTAGAAACTTTTTACTAGATTTTTCTTCATAAATACACTTTTGTACCAACACATCCTAAATTGGGGCCTGCTACACATACAAGTAAAAAGGCCGTACAAGTTTTACAAGTTATCAGCCCAAACTTTATTAACACGCGCACTAACTCATTTTGAATGGAGCGTAACTACACGCGCCCCACTCAAACAGTTCCTCTTCGTCTTCTTCTTCTTCTTCTTCTTCCTCTTCCTCTTCCTCTTCCTCTTCGTCTTCGTCTTCTTCTTCTTCCTCTTCCTCTTCCTCTTCCTCTTCTTCTTCTTCTTCTTCTTCTTCTTCTTCTTCTTCTTCGTTTTTTTCGATTTTCATGGTTTCTGAAATTCTTCTTCTTCTTGCTGCACGTTCTTCTTCTTCTTACTCTTCTTCTTCTCCTTTTCTTTCGTTTTTTCACGTTCTTCTTCCTCGTTTTCTTCTTCTTCTTCTTCATTTACGTCTTTTCTCTCTGTTTCCTCATTTTTTTTCAATTTTTCATGGTAAAATCGTTTTTGAAGAAGAAGAAACAACAGAAGATAAGGAGGAGAAAGAGAAAGAGTTCTGAATTATGCATAAGATGTACTTCAACGAATTTTGGGTGTATTTTCTTAAATCCTTTGAGTGTATTTTCTGTAACCCTTTGGGTGTATTCTATAATCGTTTGGGTGAATTCTTGTAACCGTTTGGGTGTATTTTCTGTAATCCTTTGGGTGTATTTCTGTAATCATTTGGGTGTATTTGAGTGATATCTGACTGATATCTATGGGTGTATCTGACTCATATCTATGGGTATATCTTACTGATATCTATGGGTGTATTTTTTATTTTAGAAAAAATGGCAGGCATTACAGAAATACACCCAAACGATTACATAAAATACACCCAAGAGATTACAGAAATACACCCAAACGATTACATAAAATACACCCAAGAGATTACAAAAATACACCCAAACGGTTACAGGAATTCACCCAAACAATTATAGAAATACACCCAAAAGATTACAGAAAATACACCCAAAGGATTTAAGAAAATACACCCAAAATCATGCATAATTCAGAACTCTTTCTCTTTCTCCTCCTCATCTTCTGCTACTTCTTCTTTCTCCTCCTCATCTTCTGCTACTTCTTCTTCTTCAAAAATGATTTCAGAGCTTGATGTCAAAAAACAATAGAAATCGAGAATAACAAAAAAAGAAAACAGAGAGAAAAGCACGTAAATAAAGAAGAAGAACAGAAAGAGGAAGAAGAACGTGTAGCAAGAAGAAGAAGAAGAAGGAGAAAGAGAAGGCAAGAAACGTACCTTGAATAATGTTTCTTCGTTTTTTCTAGTGATTTTGATGAAGGAGAAAGAGAAAACGAAAAGAGGAGAAGAAATTTCAATAAAAAAAAGAGGGAGGAAGAGAAGAAAAAGAGACACAGAGAAAGAAGAAGAAGAAGAAGAAGAAGAAGAAAAAGAAGAAGAAGAAGAAGAAGAAGAAGAAGAAGAAGAGGAAGAGGAAGAGGAAGAGGAAGAGGAAGAAGAAGAGGAAGCACGGAGAAAGAAGAAGAAGAAAAAGAGGCACAAAAAAAAACGTGAAATGGCATGAATAAAGTGCGTGTAAGTGACGTAGGAGTTGCAACACGTTTTGGTAGATTAGGCATTAATAAACTTGTAATAGTTACAAGCCCTAATCGCTTGTATACTGAGCTTTCCCCTCCTAAATTATTTTAGCATAAACATAATGACAATAAATATCATATAAGTCATTATTTAATGCTCTTAAAATTGTATGTCTACATAATTTATTTTTCATTTTTCAATCTTTCAAAGCTTGATCATAATTTTTGGTGTCTTCATCTGGCTTAGGATCAACTAAGACGGAATTGATTCCAGAAAAATCCAACACTTTCGTAATCTTATTTTACCATTGTTTAAAATTAGTTCTATAAAAAATCAATTTTTAAAGCATTGAAAATAATTTTTGTAGCGGCTAAAATATTATGATCCATAATAAAATAATTGCGGTAATCAATCCTTAAGATTGTTGAAAAATAGATTTTTAAAATAGTATTTTAACTATTTTAAATACAAATAAAATTTTGTATACTGGTGCGCGAAATTGTGATCACTACAACTTCGCACAACTAACCAGCAAGTGCACTGGGTCGTCCAAGTAATACCTTACGTGAGTAAGGGTCGATCCCACGGAGATTGTTGGTATGAAGCAAGCTATGGTCACCTTGTAAATCTCAGTCAGGCAGACTCAATGGGTATAGTGATAAACGAATAAAGCATAAAGATAAAGATAGAGATACTTATGTATATCATTGGTGAGAGCTTCAGATAAGCGAATGAAGATGCCTTCCCTTCCGTCTCTCTGCTTTCCTACTGTCTTCATCCAATCCTTCTTACTCCTTTCCATGGCAAGCTCATGTAGGGTTTCACCGTTGTCAGTGGCTACCTCCCATCCTCTCAGTGAAAATGTTCCCATGCTCTGTCACAGCATATGGCTAATCAGCTGTCGGTTCTCGGTCAGGCCGGAATAAAATCCATCGATCCTTTTGCGTCTGTCACTAACGCCCCGCCTGCTAGGAGTTTGAAGCACGTCACAGTCATTCAATCATTGAATCCTACTCAGAATACCACAGACAAGGTTAGACCTTCCGGATTCTCTTGAATGCCGCCATCAGTTCTCGCCTATACCACGAAGACTCTGATCTCACAGAATGGCTGGCTCGTTTGTCAGGCGAGCACTCGGTTGTCAGGCGATCAACCATGCATCGTGTATCAGGAATCCAAGAGATACTCACTAAGCCTCGGATGCTTGTAGAACAAGAGTGGTTGTCAGTCACTTTGTTCATAAGTGAGAATGATGATGAGTGTCACGGATCATCACATTCATCAAGTTGAAGAACAGGTGATATCTTGGAACAAGAACAAGCGGAATTGAATAGAAGAACAATAGTAATTGCATTAATACTCGAGGTACAGCAGAGCTCCACACCTTAATCTATGGTGTGTAGAAAATCCACCGTTGAAAATACATAAGAACAAGGTCTAGGCATGGCCGTGAGGCCAGCCTCCCAAATGATCTAAGAAGTAAATGTCCAAAGATAAAAATACAATAGTAAAAGGTCCTATATATAGAGAACTAGTAGCCTAGGGTGTACAGAGATGAGTAAATGACATAAAAATCCACTTCCGGGCCCACTTGGTGTGTGCTTGGGCTGAGCAATGAAGCATTTTCGTGTAGAGACTCTTCTTGGAGTTAAACGCCAGCTTTTATGCCAGTTTGGGCGTTTAACTCCCAATTAGGTGCCAGTTCCGGCGTTTAACGCTGGGAATTCTGAGGGTGACTTTGAACGCCGGTTTGGGCCATGAAATCTTGGGCAAAGTATGGACTATCATATATTGCTGGAAAGCCCAGGATGTCTACTTTCCAACGCCGTTGAGAGCGCGCCAATTGGGCTTCTGTAGCTCCAGAAAATCCACTTCGAGTGCAGGGAGGTCAGAATCCAACAGCATCTGCAGTCCTTTTGAGTCTCTGGATCAGATTTTTGCTCAGATCCCTCAATTTCAGCCAGAAAATACCTGAAATCACAGAAAAACACACAAACTCATAGTAAAGTCCAGAAAAGTGAATTTTAACTAAAAACTAATAAAAATATAATAAAAACTCAACTAAAACTACCAAAAACATACTAAAAACAATGCCAAAAAGGGTACAAATTATCCGCTCATCACAACACCAAACTTAAATTGTTGCTTGTCCCCAAGCAACTGAAAATCAAATAAGATAAAAAGAAGAGAATATACTATAGACTCCAAATTATCAATGAAACTTAGCTCCAAATTAGATGAGCGGGACTAGTAGCTTTTTGCCTCCAAACAGTTTTGGCATCTCACTTTATCCTCTGAGGTTCAGAATGATTGGCTTCTTTAGGAACTCAGAATCCAGATAGTGTTATTGATTCTCTTAGTTAAGTATGATGATTCTTGAACACAGCTACTTTATGAGTCTTGGCCGTGGCCCAAAGCACTCTGTCTTCCAGTATTACCACCGGATACATACATGCCACAGACACATAATTGGGTGAACCTTTTCAGATTGTGACTCAGCTTTGCTAGAGTCCCCAATTAGAGGTGTCCAGGGTTCTTAAGCACACTCTTATTACCTTGGATCACAACTTTATTTCTTTTCTTTTTTTTTCTTTTTCCTTTTTTTTCCTTTTTTTTCGGTTTTTTTTTTCGCTTGCTTCCTTTTTTTTTGTATTCACTGCTTTTTCTTGCTTCAAGAATCATTTTTATGATTTTTCAGATCCTCAGTAACATGTCTCCTTTTCATCATTCTTTCAAGAGCCAACAATTTTAACATTCATGAACAACAAATTCAAAAGACATATGCACTGTTCAAGCATACATTCAGAAAACAAAAAGTATTGTCACCACATCAAACTAATTAAGCTAGTTTTAAAGATGAATTCGAAATTCTGTACTTCTTGTTCTTTTGTAATAAAAACAGTTTTCATTTAAGAAAGGTGATGGATTCATATTCATAGCTTTAAGGCATAGACACTAAGACACTAATGATCATAAGACACAAACATGGATAAACATAAAGCATAATTTTCGAAAAACAGAAAAGCAAAGAACAAGGAGATTAAAGAACGGGTCCACCTTAGTGATGGCGGCTTGTTCTTCCTCTTGAAGGTCTTATGGAGTGCTTGAGCTCCTCAATGTCTCTTCCTTGTCTTTGTTGCTCCTCTCTCATGATTCTTTGATCTTCTCTAATTTCATGGAGGAGGATGGAGTGTTCTTGGTGCTCCACCCTTAGTTGTCCCATGTTGGAACTCAATTCTCCTAGGGAGGTGTTGATTTGCTCCCAATAGTTTTGTGGAGGAAAGTGCATCCCTTGAGGCATCTTAGGGACTTTATGAGGAGGAGGATCTCTTGTTTGCTCCATCCTTTTCTTAGTGATGGGCTTGAGGTCATGCCTTCTCAGTTGAACCGGCTTCCCTCTTGAATTTCTCTTCCATTGGGCGTCCTCTTCACAGATATCTATGAGGACTTGGTTCAACCTTTTGATCAAAAGTTGACCCTTCTTCATGGCCACAACTTCATAGAAGTGGTCTTGATGCACCCTTGAGATGAATCTCTCCATCTCTCATGACTCGGAGGTGAAAGCTTTTGCCTTCCCTTTCCTCTTTCTAGAGGTTTCTCCGGCCTTGGATGCCATAAATGGTTATGGAAAAACAAAAAGCAATGCTTTTACCACACCAAACTTAAAAGGTTTGCTCGTCCTCGAGCAAAAGAAGAAAGAAGAGAGTAGAAGAAGAAGAAATGAGGAAGAAGGGAATGGCTTTGTGTTAAGCCAAAGAGGGGGAGAAGTGGTGTGAATTTGAATGGTGAGGTAGGTGGGGTTTTATGAAGGATGAATGGGTGAAGAAGAAGAGAGTGTGGTGGGTTGGTGGGGATCCTGTGGGGTCCACAGATCCTGAGGTGTCAAGGAAAAGTCATCCCTGCTCCAAATGGCATGCAAAAACACGTTTTGTGCCAAATCTGGCGTTAAACGCCGGGCTGGTGCCCATTTCTGGCGTTTAACGCCAGGTTCTTGCCCTTTTCTGGCGTTTAACGCCAGTCTGGTGCCCCTTTCTCGCGTTAAACGCCCAGAATGGTGCCAGACTGGGCGTTAAACGCCCAACTGCTAGCCTAAACGCCAGTGGGTTCTTCCTCCAGGGTGTGCTGTTTTTCTTCCTGTTTTTCATTCTGTTTTTGCTTTTTCAATTGATTTTGTGACTTCTTATGATCATCAACCTACAAAAAACATAAAATAACAAAAGAAAATAGATAAAACATAACATTGGGTTGCCTCCCAACAAGCGCTTCTTTAATGTCAGTAGCTTGACAGAGGGCTCTCATGGAGCCTCACAGATACTCAGAGCAATGTTGGAACCTCCCAACACCAAACTTAGAGTTTGAATGTGGGGGTTCAACACCAAACTTAGAGTTTGGTTGTGGCCTCCCAACACCAAACTTAGAGTTTGACTGTGGGGGCTCTGTTTGACTCTGATTTGAGAGAAGCTCTTCATGCTTCTTCTCCATGGTGACAGAGGGATATCCTTGAACCTTAAACACAAAGGATTCTTCATTCACTTGAATGATCAGTTCACCTCTATCAACATCAATCACAGCCTTTGCTGTGGCTAAGAAGGGTCTGCCAAGGATGATGGATTCATCCATGCACTTCCCAGTCTCTAGGACTATGAAATCAGTAGGGATGTAATGGTCTTCAATCTTCACCAATACATCCTCTACAAGTCCATAAGCTTGTTTTCTTGAGTTGTCTGCCATCTCTAGTGAGATTCTTGCAGCTTGTACCTCAAAGATCCTTAGCTTCTCCATTACAGAGAGAGGCATGAGGTTTACACTTGACCCTAAGTCACACAGAGCCTTCTTGAAGGTCATGGTGCCTATGGTACAAGGTATGGAAAACTTCCCAGGATCTTGTCTCTTTTGAGGTAATTTCTGCCTAGACAAGTCATCCAGTTCTTTGGTGAGCAAAGGAGGTTCACCCTCCCAAGTCTCATTACCAAACAACTTGTCATTTAGCTTCATGATTGCTCCAAGGTATTTAGCAACTTGCTCTTCAGTGACATACTCATCCTCTTCAGAGGAAGAATACTCATCAGAGCTCATGAAAGGCAGAAGTAAGTCCAATGGAATCTCTATGGTCTCATTTTGAGCCTCAGATTCCCATGGTTCCTCATTAGGGAACTCATTGGAGGTCAGTGCACGCCCATTGAGGTCTTCCTCAGCGGCGTTCACTTCCTCTCCCTCCTCTCCAGATTCGGCCATGGTTATGGCTTTGCACTCTCCTTTTGGATTTTCTTCTGTATTACTTGGGAGAGTACTAGGAGGGAGTTCAGTAACTTTCTTGCTCAGCTGTCCCACTTGTGCCTCCAAATTCCTAATGGAGGACCTTGTTTCAGTCATGAAACTTTGAGTGGTTTTGATTAGATCAGAGACCATGGTTGCTAAGTCAGAGGGGTTCTGCTTAGAATTCTCTATTTGTTGCTGAGAAGATGATGGAAAAGGCTTGCCATTGCTAAACCTGTTTCTTCCACCATTATTGTTATTGAAACCTTGTTAAGGTCTCTCTTGATTCTTCCATGAGAAATTTGGGTGATTTCTCCATGAAGAATTATAGGTGTTTCCATAGGGTTCCCCTAGGTAATTCACCTCTTCCATTGAAGGGTTCTCAGGATCATAAGCTTCTCCTTCAGATGAAGCATCCTTAGTACTGCTTGGTGCATTTTGCATTCCAGACAGACTTTGAGAAATCAAATTGACTTGTTGAGTCAATATTTTATTCTGAGCCAATATGGCATTCAGAGTATCAATCTTAAGAACTCCTTTCTTCTGACTAGTCCCATTGTTCACAGGATTCCTTTCAGAAGTGTACATGAATTGGTTATTTGCAACCATTTCAATTAGCTCTTGAGCTTCTGTAGGCGTCTTCTTCAGGTGAAGAGATCCTCCAGCAGAGCTATCCAAAGACATCTTGGATAGTTCAGAGAGACCATCATAGAAAATACCTATGATGCTCCATTCAGAAAGCATGTCAGAAGGACATTTTCTGATTAATTGTTTGTATCTTTCCCAAGCTTCATAGAGGGATTCTCCATCCTTCTGTCTGAAGGTTTGGACTTCCACTCTAAGCTTACTCAATTTTTGAGGTGGAAAGAACTTTGCCAAGAAGGCATTGACTAGCTTTTCCCAAGAGTCCAGGCTTTCCTTAGGTTGAGAGTCCAACCATATTCTAGCTCTGTCTCTTACAGCAAAAGGGAATAGCATCAGTCTGTAGATCTCAGGGTCAACCCCATTAGTCTTGACAGTGTCACAGATTTGCAAGAATTCAGCTAAGAACTGATGAGGATCTTCCAATGGAAGTCCATGGAACTTGCAATTCTGTTGCATTAGAGAAACTAATTGAGGCTTAAGCTCAAAGTTGTTTGCTCCAATGGCAGGGATAGAGATGCTTCTCCCATAGAAGTCGGGAGTAGGTGCAGTAAAGTCACCCAGCACCTTCCTTGCATTGTTGGTATTGTTGTTGTTTTCGGCTGCCATGGGTTCTTCTTCTTTGAAGAATTCGGTCAGGTCCTCAACAGAGAGTTGTGCCTTAGCTTCTCTTAGCTTTCGCTTCAAGGTCCTTTCAGGTTCAGGGTCAGCTTCAACAAGAATGCCTTTGTCTTTGTTCCTGCTCATATGAAGGAGAAGAGAACAAGAAAATATGGAATTCTCTATGTCACAGTATAGAGATTCCTTGAAGTGTCAGAGGAAAAGAAAAGTAGAAGACAGAAGTAGAAAATTCGAACTTTATCAAAGAAGATGGAGTTCGAATTTTGCATTAAGGGATAGTGTTAGTCCATAAATAGAAGGATGTGAGAAGAAGGGAAGTAATTTTCGAAAATTAAGTAAAAGATTTTGAAAACATTTTTGAAAAACACTAATTGATTTTCGAAAATGAAAGTGGAAAAGAAATCAAGTGATTTTTGAAAAAGATTTTGAAATTAGAAATCAAAAAGATTTGATTGAAAACTATTTTGAAAAAGATGTGGTTAAGAAGATATGATTAGTTTTAAAAAAGATGTGATTGAGAAGATATGATTTGAAAAACATTTTAAAAAAGATTTGATTTTAAAAATTAATGACTTGCCTAACAAGAAAAGATATGATTCAAACATTAAACCTTTCTCAACAGAAAAGGCAACATACTTGAAATGTTCAATCAAATCATTAATTGTTAGCAAGTATCTTTGAAAAAGGAAAGAAATTGATTTTGAAAACATTTGATTGAAAAGATATGATTTGAAAAAGATTTGATTTTGAAAAACTTTGAAAACTTGAAAAAAATTGATTTGAAAAACAAAATCTTCCCCCTTGTGCCATCCTGGCGTTAAACGCCCAGAATGGTGCACATTCTGGCGTTTAACGCCCAAAACTTTACCCTTTTGGGCGTTAAACGCCCAACCAGGTACCCTGGCTGGCGTTTAAACGCCAGTCTGTCCTTCTTCACTGGGCGTTTTGAACGCCCAGCTTTTTCTGTGTAATTCCTCTGCAGTATGTTCTGAATCTTCAATTCTCTGTATTATTGACTTGAAAAGACACAAATTAAAAATATTTTTGGATTTTTAATAATGAGGAATAATCAAAATGCAACTAAAATCAAATAACAATGCATGCAAGACACCAAACTTAGCAGTTTGTATACTATTGACACTAACAAAATGAGAATGCATATGAGAAATAACAAAACACTCAAGTCAATAGAATTCAAAGATCAAAACAAGAAAATTATCAAGAACACTTGAAGATTAATGAAGACACATGCATAAATTCGAAAAATGCAAGAAGAACAGAAACATGCAATTGACACCAAACTTAAAATGAGACACTAGACTTAAACAAGAAATATTTTTGGTTTTTATGATTTTGTAATTTTTTTTGGATTTTTCGAAAATTAAGTGAAAAGGAAAATAAAGGTATCAAAATTCTTAATGAGAATTCTAGGAATCATGCAATGTTAGTCTAAAGCTTTAGTCTAAAGGAATTAGACATGGCCGGCTAAGCTTCAGCAGGACATTGCATTCAAGAGCTAAATTGATGAGAATCAATCAGCTTTGGTGATGATAAGAACATCACCTTGAAACACTAGAATTCATTCTTAAGAACTCTGAACAAAAATACCTAATCTAAGCAACAAGATGAACCGTCAGTTGTCCATACACAAAACAATCCCCGGCAACGGCGCCAAAAACTTGGTACGCGAAATTGTGATCACTACAACTTCGCACAACTAACCAGCAAGTGCACTGGGTCGTCCAAGTAATACCTTACGTGAGTAAGGGTCGATCCCACGGAGATTGTTGGTATGAAGCAAGCTATGGTCACCTTGTAAATCTCAGTCAGGCAGACTCAATGGGTATAGTGATAAACGAATAAAGCATAAAGATAAAGATAGAGATACTTATGTATATCATTGGTGAGAGCTTCAGATAAGCGAATGAAGATGCCTTCCCTTCCGTCTCTCTGCTTTCCTACTGTCTTCATCCAATCCTTCTTACACCTTTCCATGGCAAGCTCATGTAGGGTTTCACCGTTGTCAGTGGCTACCTCCCATCCTCTCAGTGAAAATGTTCCCATGCTCTGTCACAGCATATGGCTAATCAGCTGTCGGTTCTCGGTCAGGCCGGAATAAAATCCATCGATCCTTTTGCGTCTGTCACTAACGCCCCGCCTGCTAGGAGTTTGAAGCACGTCACAGTCATTCAATCATTGAATCCTACTCAGAATACCACAGACAAGGTTAGACCTTCCGGATTCTCTTGAATGCCGCCATCAGTTCTCGCCTATACCACGAAGACTCTGATCTCACGGAATGGCTGGCTCGTTTGTCAGGCGAGCACTCGGTTGTCAGGCGATCAACCATGCATCGTGTATCAGGAATCCAAGAGATACTCACTAAGCCTCGGATGCTTGTAGAACAAGAGTGGTTGTCAGTCACTTTGTTCATAAGTGAGAATGATGACGAGTGTCACGGATCATCACATTCATCAAGTTGAAGAACAGGTGATATCTTGGAACAAGAACAAGCGGAATTGAATAGAAGAACAATAGTAATTGCATTAATACTCGAGGTACAACAGAGCTCCACACCTTAATCTATGGTGTGTAGAAACTCCACCGTTGAAAATACATAAGAACAAGGTCTAGGCATGGCCGTGAGGCCAGCCTCCCAAATGATCTAAGAACTAAATGTCCAAAGATAAAAATACAATAGTAAAAGGTCCTATATATAGAGAACTAGTAGCCTAGGGTGTACAGAGATGAGTAAATGACATAAAAATCCACTTCCGGGCCCACTTGGTGTGTGCTTGGGCTGAGCAATGAAGCATTTTCGTGTAGAGACTCTTCTTGGAGTTAAACGCCAGCTTTTATGCCAGTTTGGGCGTTTAACTCCCAATTAGGTGCCAGTTCCGGCGTTTAACGCTGGGAATTCTGAGGGTGACTTTGAACGCCGGTTTGGGCCATCAAATCTTGGGCAAAGTATGAACTATCATATATTGCTGGAAAGCCCAGGATGTCTACTTTCCAACGCCGTTGAGAGCGCGCCAATTGGGCTTCTGTAGCTCCAGAAAATCCACTTCGAGTGCAGGGAGGTCAGAATCCAACAGCATCTGCAGTCCTTTTGAGTCCCTGGATCAGATTTTTGCTCAGATCCCTCAATTTCAGCCAGAAAATACCTGAAATCACAGAAAAACACACAAACTCATAGTAAAGTCTAGAAAAGTGAATTTTAACTAAAAACTAATAAAAATATAATAAAAACTCAACTAAAACTACCAAAAACATACTAAAAACAATGCCAAAAAGGGTACAAATTATCCGCTCATCATATACAAATAAATTAAAAGAATATTAAAGCAAATTTACCACGAATCATGCTAGACATTGTCCTTAAAGATTTATTACCGCCCTACCCTTAAGTGGAATGGCTTCGACAGAAATCCTCCAGGATTAGACATGGATCATCAATAATACAATCCATACTAATATTCTTAGAATACTTGGAGCAACACAATCTTGTTCTTCTTCTTAATTAAAATTATTACAACCAAAGCTTGCTAATATGAATAAAGGCTTATCTTGCCTTCATGTTTCAAAGAGCGAGAGATGGAGTTAAGAGATAGAAATTTGTGTGTGTCACTGACTATGTATGTAGTGTTTACCTGCTTCCTTTTATATTGTTCAATTTCACTAATTTTTGTAAGGTCTCACATCGGTTAGGGAAGGGAACGAAACATGCCATATAAGGGTGTGGATACCTCTCCCTAGCATGACGCATTTTGACGAGTGAGTGTGGGGGGCTTTGGCTATCATCCCTATCGTCAAAAGCAAAACCGTGAGAATTTGTGTGCCAAAGCGAACTATATCGTGCTAGTGGGTGGTCTGAGCTGTTACAGATGGTATCAGAATCGGAGCCCAGATCGATGTGCCAGTAAGGGCGCTGAGGTCCCTTAGGGGGTGGATTGTAAGGTCTCACATCGATTGGGGAGGGGAACAAAGCATGCCTTATAAAGGTGTAGATACCTCTCCCTAGCATGACGCGTTTTGACGAGTGAGTGTGGAGGGGCTTCGACTATCATCATTATCGTCAAAAACAAAACCGTGAGGCCTTGTGTGCCAAAGCGGACAATATCGTGCTAGCGGGTGAGCTGAGCTGTTACAGATGGTATCAGAATCGGAACCCGGATCGATGTGCCAGTGAGGGTGCTGGGGTCCCTTAGGGGAGTGGATATTAGGGTCCCACATCGGTTGGGGAGGAGAACGAAGCATGCCTTATAAAGGTGTGGATACCTCTCCCTAGCATGATGCATTTTGACGAGTGAGTGTTGGGGGGCTTCGGCTATCATCCCTATCGTCAAAAGCAAAACTGTGAGGCCTTGTGTGCCAAAGTGAACAATATCGTGCTAGCCGGTGGTCTGGGCTGTTACAGTTTTACTAATTTCACTAAAGCTGGAGACAAATAATCAATTATTTATTTTGCAAAATTAAAGTCCAAGAATAAACAAATTTAGTCCATTTGTATGAAGGCCTACCAGTTTCATTGAATTTTATTTGTCTATAGGTATTCAATTCTAATATATAAACACTTAAAGTTTCACAACTCCCTTTTATGTGGGATTAAAGTTGAAACACAAACTTAGAAACACAACACTTAATGTGGTGACTCACACTTAAAAAAGATAGTTTGTTAAGTAGTAAGTGTGAGGAGTATAATGAATTAGTCTCACATTAAAAAAATAAAGAGTAGTGGGAGGTTTATAAGATATGAGATTTATTAATTTTACACCTTAAACTTTTGAACTGGATGTGATATCTTTTTATCTTGTATTCTCTCACTTAGTTCTTTCTCGAAGTTTTTTCCATGGTTGAGAGTTTTTTCACGGTGGCCTAACAGCAACAACTCTTGACCCACCAAGGGGGGAAGCAAATCTATCCACAACAAATTTGGAAATTTCAAAAATAGAGATGAATAATTACACATCTATTTTAAACAGTCAGATATGGGCAGATGAGAATTCTCTATGTTAAATAGATTCAGATCCATATCTTGTCATGGATGAACATAGCGTTGAATAAGAGGATATTGACGGTGGTGGGGTTGCTATGAAATATGGTATGTTGCCCCAATCAATTAGCAATCATGAATTAGGGATGACGATCACAAATCATGGGACACCAAAACTAAAGGGCGGTACATTGATCTAGATGATGATGTCAACACTGATTTGAGAGGAATGAATCTAGAAATCCTGCTATTCTCGAGCTCGACGAAGGTTATGTTTGGTGGCACCGAGGATGGTCCGCTGGTGGAGTTACATTTCTCGCCAGAGTCACCAGCGGTAAAGTCACTTCCAACGGCAATGAATAGCAAACCCGTGTGAGGAGAAGAGGGTGGTGTCAACATTGCCCAGGGTTGGTGGTACCTTGACGTGCTTTGAATATCACACCAAATAACAAATGCACTAGCTGTTTCAAGTAATAAAAATGATGAGTAACAAAGTGTCATTCCCATGAGGAATTGTCATGTTATGAAATTTCTTTTTTAACTATTATTTGGATTGACAGAATTTAATTTTGTTGTTGATTTGGTTGTGTGCTATATAGAATGCAATGAAAATATAAATAGTAACACGACTTATATGCAATAAATCACAAATTGCTAGAACATTTGATTTCACCGTATTATGGAATTGAATATATTGGATTTAGTGTTATTCAACGTTTTGTTATGAATTCAAATTGGTCAAATTTTCTAATGTAGTTTTAAGTCTTTTCTCAAATTCAAAAAACTCTCTCAAACTCGTATAAATGTACTAATTTCTTAGTTACAAGCAATGATAGATCCAAAAACTTTTAATAGTGAAAGAAAAAAAATACAAAATTAAATTCAAAGCATATTAATCGAATTTTTTCTATTAAACAATTATTTAACAATTTTTTTTTCTATTTAGTTGAAGAGTTTATAATATTTATGGTAGAAGTCTTTTCGACAAAAATAATTATTAATTATATGTAACACTATCAAAATTAAATAAAATAAAATAAAATAATATATATATATATATATATATATATATATATATATATATATAATCTCAATAAAAAATATTCTTTTATATTTGAAAAGCTAGAGTTGGATTTGGATGGTTAGGTAATTAGATTATTATTATATTTGCATGTTTTAGTTGAGTAAATATGATTTTCCAATAATATCAATAGGTTAAATTCATATAATACAGTAATATTTATTATCATATTAATATTTTATGTTTGTGCACAAATAAAATTCTTTTAAATATAGGGACATATACACTATTATAATAGACTTTTCCTATATATATTTTTTGTTTTTAAGATTCAATGGGGACAAATGCTCCCATAATTTTGTGAGTAGATTCGTTCGTGACAATAATTTATGTGACTAAAGGATTATGTTTTTGTGAAATTTTATAATAACCATATAAATTACAATTGTCTATCTCTAGTTTTTGCTCAATTTATAATATTTATAATTAGTAGTTTCATTTACAACTTCTTTCTCAAGTGCATTATAAATAATATATCTTTTGAATAATGATCAAGCATATAAAAGCACTAAGTTTGATTATAAACACATGATTCATAACATAAATCATTGAATATCAATTCATAATATCAATTCACATTAAGGGCTATATCAATGTCTTAGCCAATAAATTTAGTTCTTAATAAAATACACTACAAGAAACAGCATAATTATCGATGCTAAAAATCGACGGTTATATTTTTGTCAATATTTTTCGACAGTTTGTTGTCGATAAAATGAAAAAAATTAATTAAAAATAAAATATTAAAATCGATGACCAAGTTGTCTATTGTTTTGGTGGCCTTATAATATTTTATTTTTATTGTCACATAATCGGCGGAGGTGTGGGTTGGAATTTTTTTCTTTAAAATCGACGGATAGGTCGTCTATTTTAATATTTGTAATTATAAATTTATTATATAAAATAGACGGTTAGAGTGTTGATTTTTATTTTAACTAAAATCCACCAAGTTAGCGCCTATTTTTATCAACAAAAGATGGTACCCACGTTTATTTCTCCTATCCCTTGTTTTCCCCCAATTCACCACTTACATTTTACCTCCGCCATTTCACCATTTTCTCCCAATTCGTGCCTTATCCATTTTCCCTTCGCCATTTTACCAACCTTCCCTCTCCAGTGCCGCCGCGCCGTTTTTGCTCTGATGCTCCCGCATTTGTCGTCGCTCCGTCACACGCACTCCGTTGTCACTCTCGTTCAGTTACTCTCTCTCCTTCTATCTGCAGTTTCATTTTTCAACTCTAACTTTGGTCTCTTTGATCTTTTCTTTCTCACGCATAGCAAATACAAAACCTCCATTGATGATTGACTTAAAACTCATCAATTTTAGAATTCAAAGCCATCTTTCAAGCTTCACTGATGAACCACAACAGAGTTAAACTTTCTCGTTGCTGCATTATAAGGAGGCTCTTCTGCTGATTTGGTATGTGAATTTTTTCATTGAAGCTCTCTTAGTTGGAAATTGTTCTTTATTTTGCAATTTTTTATTTTGTGATTTCTGAAATATATAATACAAGTTAGCCTGTTGTAATTTTTAATCTCTGCATTATTATTATGATTATTAACTTTTAATTTCAATCTGATTGCGATCTATGATTTTAGTGAAGTGTACGTGGTTAACTAAATGAAGTTTGAATGTTGTTTATGTGAATTAATTTAGAATCCATTAGAAGATGATGGATATGATTGGTGCTACCTTGACTTAGTGAATGTGATTCAAGTTCATAGGGGGGGTGTGTTCGAGCCATCTTTATTGCCTCCAGGCTGGGGTTCACTGTGTGACCAAAAGAATCCTATCATTTTCTCTACCTAATTATTAAAAAAAGAAATTAAAAGGCATTACATGTTTCTCTACCTGGTTACGTTTAGTGTTTTCTATTCTTGTTGAGATAAAGATTCTCTGTTAATTATATAGGAATAGGAATATATATGTGTTTATATCAACATGCAAAAGAGAAATCATATCTAATTAGCTTAATTTAGTTAGTTTAATTTATTAAAAAGTTGGTCAGTTGAAGTTGCCTCATGCTGATGAGTGATAAGAATTTAGATGTTCCTAATTTTATGAGATAAAAATAAAATTTATGTTGCAGGAAAGAGTAGTTTTACTGTATATAAAATTCTAAGCAAGGATTAAGGAGTGTTTGATTTAATATCTCATTTTATCAAAACTAGCATGATTCCAGTGGTTTGTGTGATGGAATGGATCCTTTATAGCAAGCATTACTCAAGGGAAGTGAAAATGTCAGTCATGGTTGTGGTTATTAGTGTTGGTATTTGCACTGTAACTGATGTTAAAGTTAACCTCAAAGGTTTTTTTATGTGCCTGTATGGCGGTTTTATCAACATCTTTGCAGCAAATTGTAAAAATGTCCAAAGTGTTGGAAATGATTTTTTTCTATTAATGATAGCAGTTATTTGAAAGCTTTAGTGTGATGTTTCTATTTTGGTTTTCTTTTGCTTATTTGGCTGTGTTTAGATTTGGTAGGTAGGAGTGGAGTTAGATCACTTGGAGTTTCTTTTAAGGGATTATATGTTGTTTGTTTGTTAGTTTTTTTTGTTTTATTTTACTTTTGTTGAACCTGATGATTAGCTATTCATTTGTGATCTATTGCTTTTTTCTATTGCACATAAATAAAATTCCTTTTCATATTTTTTTTTGTTCTTACTCAGATTCCTATTGCAGGAATTTGCCTTTCTTTTTCATTTGGGAGGTTAAAATATGCATAAACCAAAAGCAACATAAGATTGTCATTGTTTAACACTTTCATTGTTTTTTATCTTTTGCGCAGTCTTATGACTGAATTTTGGTATCAATGTGGAATTAGTATTGGACACCCTAAGATTAATGGAGTCTATGTATATATATTAAGGATTGTTCCTCTGGTTGGGAAAAAAGGAAACTAAAACTAATTTTGGCTGGATTCATGTAACTTTATCCCTGACAAACTAATTTATTCTTTTTCAGGGATGTTTATAAATGGATTCTTCTTTTTGTTTTAGTAGACAGAAAGATGAAACCTTTTAAATAAATTTCATGAAAGAGTGATATTGCTGTTTTATTGCCTATATTTGTCAAAAAAAAAATTTCCTCTTGTTATTCTTGATGTTGTTTAATATGGTTGGCTAAGGCGGTTGTAAAAGAGCCATAGAAACAACTAAAGCTGAGAGCGCATCTCCATTCTCCAAGGAAAGGAAGGGTCTTAAGAAGAAGGCGTATGTATCCCATTCTCCTCTTGTTTGCTTTAAAGGTCATTCAGGAAGATTAAAATGTACAAGAACGAGGTACAAAAAACTAATAAAAAATGCTATTAAAATCGATGGCACTATGGTGTACGAAATTGTGATCATCAATGGCACCATCAACATGGTACGCTCAATTGCAATCTCAACTATTTATCACAACTTCGCACAACTAACCAGCAAGTGCACTGGGTCGTCCAAGTAATAAACCTTACGTGAGTAAGGGTCGATCCCACAGAGATTGTTGGTATGAAGCAAGCTATGGTCATCTTGTAAATCTCAGTCAGGCGGATTCAAATGGTTATGGAGGATTAATGATTAAAAGATAAATAAAACATAAAATAAAGATAGAGATACTTATGTAATTCATTGGTGAGAACTTCAGATAAGCGTATAGAGATGCTTTGTCCCTTCCGTCTCTCTGCTTTTCTACTGTCTTCATTCAATCCTTCTTACTCCTTTCCATGGCAAGCTGTATGTTGGGCATCACCATTGTCAGTGGCTACAGTCCTGTCCTCTCAGTGAAAATGTTCAATGCGCTCTGTCACAGCACGACTATTCATCTGTCGGTTGATGAGCGGATAATTTATACGCTTTTTAGCATTGTTTTTAGTATGTTTTTAGTAGTTTTAGTTGAGTTTTTAGTATATTTTTATTAGTTTTTAGCTAAAATTCACTTTTCTGGACTTTACTATGAGTTTGTGTGTTTTTCTGTGATTTCAGGTATTTTCTGGCTGAAATTGAGGGATCTGAGCAAAAATCTGATCCAGAGACTCAAAAGGACTGCAGATGCTGTTGGATTCTGACCTCCCTGCACTCAAAGTGGATTTTCTGGAGCTACAAAAGCCCAATTGGCACGCTCTCAACGGCGTTGGAAAGTAGACATCCTGGGCTTTCCCGCAATATATGATAGTCCATACTTTGCCCAAGATTTGATGGCCCAAACCGGCGTTCAAAGTCACCTCAAGAAATTCCAGCGTTAAACGCCGGAACTGGCACCTAAATGGGAGTTAAACGCCCAAACTGGCATAAAAGCTGGCGTTTAACTCCAAGAAGAGTCTCTACACGAAAATGGTTCATTGCTCAGCCCAAGCACACACCAAGTGGGCCCGGAAGTGGATTTTTATGTCATTTACTCATCTCTGTACACCCTAGGCTACTAGTTTTCTATATATAGGACCTTTTACTGTTGTATTTTGATCTTTTGATCATGCTTTGATGATTAAACCCTCTTTGGGGGAGGCTGGCCATTCGGCCATGCCTAGACTTTGTTCTTATGTATTTTCAACGGTGGAGTTTCTACACACCATAGATTAAGGTGTGGAGCTCTGCTGTACCTCGAGTATTAATGCAATTACTATTGTTCTTCTATTCAATTCCGCTTGTTCTTTGTCCAAGATATCACTTGTTCTTCAACTTGATGAATGTGATGATCAGTGACACTCATCATCATTCTCACTTATGAACAAAGTGACTGACAACCACTCTTGTTCTACAAGCATACGAGGCTCTAGTGAATATCTCTTGGATTCTTTAAAAGGAATCTTCGTGGTATAGGCGAGAACTGATGGCGGCATTCAAGAGAATCCGGAAGGTCTAACCTTGTCTGTGGTATTCTGAGTAGGATTCAATGATTGAATGACTGTGACGTGCTTCAAACTCCTAGCAGGCGGGGCGTTAGTGACAGACGCAAAAGGATCGATGGATTTTATTCCGACCTGACCGAGAACCGACAGCTGAATTCCGCTATGCTGTGACAGAGCATATGCAATCGTTTTCACTGAGAGGATGGGAGGTAGCCACTGACAACGGTGAAACCCTACACGAGCTTGCCATGGAAAGGAGTAAGAAGGATTGGATGAAGACTGTAGGAAAGCAGAGAGACGGAAGGGAAGGCATCTTCATACGCTTGTCTGAAGCTCCCACCAATGATATACATAAGTATCTCTATCTTTATCTTTATGCTTTATTCGTTTATCACTATACCCATTTGAGTCTGCCTGACTGAGATTTACAAGGTGACCATAGCTTGCTTCATAGCAACAATCTCCGTGGGATCGACCCTTACTCACGTAAGGTATTACTTGGACGACCCAGTGCACTTGCTGGTTAGTTGTGCGAAGTTGTGTTTATGCCATGGTATTGAGCACCAAGTCTTTGGAGCCATTACTAGGGATTATTTCGAATTGTAGTGATCACAATTTCGTGCACCATCGGTTCTCGATCATGTCGGAATAGAATCCAGTGATTCTTTTGCGTCTGTCACTAACGCCCAGCCTTAAGGAGTTTGAAGCTCGTCACAGTCATTCAATCCTTGAATCTAACTCGGAATACCACAGACAAGGTTTAGACTTTCCGGATTCTCAACAATGCCGCCATCAATTCTAGCTTATACCACGAAGATTCTGATTAAGGAATCCAAGAGATAAACATTCAAGCCTTGTTTGCTTGTAGAACAGAAGTGTTTGTCAGGCACGCGTTCATAAGTGAGAATGATGATGAGCGTCACATAATCATCACATTCATCATGTTCTTGGGTACGAATGAATATCTTAGAACAAGAATAAGCTGAATTGAATAGAAGAACGGTAGTAATTGCATTAATACTCGAGGTACAGCAGAGCTCCACACCTTAATCTATGGTGTGTAGAAACTCCACCGTTGAAAATACATAAGAACAAGGTCTAGGCATGGCCGAATGGCCAGCCTCCCAAAGAGGGTTCAATCATAAAAACATGATCAAAAGATTCCCTTAATACAATAGCAAAAGGTCCTATTTGTGGAGAACTAGTAGCTTAGGGTTTACAAAGATGATTAAATGACATAAAAATCCACTTCCGGGCCCACTTGGTGTGTGCTTGGGCTGAGCATTGAAGCTTTCATGTGTAGAGACTTTTCTTGGAGTTAAACGCCAGCTTTTGTGCCAGTTTGGGCGTTTAACTCCCATTCTTGTGCCAGTTCCGGCATTTAACGCCAGAATTCTTGAGCTGACATGAAACGCTTGTTTGGGCCATCAAATCTCAGGCAAAGTATAGACTATTATACATTGCTGGAAAGCCCAGAATGTCTACTTTCCAACGCAGTTAAGAGCGCGTCAATTGGGCTTCTGTAGCTCCAGAAAATCCACTTCGAGTGTAGGGAGGTCAGAATCTAACAGCATCTGCAGTCCTTTTCAACCTCTGAATCAGATTTTTGCTAAGGTCCCTCAATTTCAGCCAGAAAATACCTGAAATCACAAAAAAATACACAAACTCATAGTAAAGTCCAGAAAAGTGAATTTTAACTAAAAACTAATAAAAATATAATAAAAACTAACTAAAACATACTAAAACAATGCCAAAAAGCGTATAAATTATCCGCTCATCACAACACCAAACTTAAATTGTTGCTTGTCCCCAAGCAACTGAAAATCAAATAAGATAAAAAGAAGAGAATATGAAATGAATTCCAAAAACATCTATGAAGATCAGTATTAGTTAGATGAGTGGGGCTTTTAGCTTTTTGCCTTTGAATTCACTCTATCCTTTGAAATTCAGAATGATTGGCTTCTATAGGAACTCAGAATCCAGATAGTGTTATTGATTCTCCTAGTTAAGTATGATGATTCTTGAACACAGCTACTTTATGAGTCTTGGCCGTGGCCCAAAGCACTCTGTCTTCCAGTATTACCATCGGATACATACATGCCACAGACACATAACTGGGTGAACCTTTTCAGATTGTGACTCAGCTTTGCTAGAGTCCCCAATTAGAGGTGTCCAGGGTTCTTAAGTACACTCTTTTTTTTTGCCTTGGATCACGACTTTATTTTTAGCCTTACCTTTTGGTTTAAAGGGCTGTTGGCTTTTTCTGCTTGCTTTCTCTCTTTTTTTTTTGTATTCACTGCTTTTTCTTGCTTCAAGAATCATTTTTATGATTTTTCAGATCCTTAGTAACACGTTTCTTTTTTCATCATTCTTTCAAGAGCCAACATTCATGAACAACAAATTCAAAAGACATATGCACTGTTCAAGCATACATTCAGAAGTCAAAGTATTGCCACCACATCAAAATAATTAATCTGTTATAAAATTCAAAATTCATGCAATTCTTCTTTTTTTTAATTAAGAACATTTTTCATTTAAGAAAGGTGATGGATTCATAGGACATTCATAATTTTAAGGCATAGACACTAAGACACTAATGATCATAAGACACAAACATAAATAAAACATAAAGCATAATTTTCGAAAAAAACAGAAAAATAAAGAACAAGGAGATTAAAGAACGGGTCCACCTTAGTGATGGCGGCTTGTTCTTCCTCTTGAAGATCTTATGGAGTGCTTGAGCTCCTCAATGTCTCTTTCTTGCCTTTGTTGCTCATCTCTCATGATTCTTTGATCTTCTCTAATTTCATAGAGGAGGATGGAATGTTCTTGGTGCTCCACCCTTAGTTGTCCCATGTTGGAACTCAATTCTCCTAGGGAGGTGTTGATTTGCTCCCAATAGTTTTGTGGAGGAAAGTGCATCCCTTGAGGCATCTCAGGGATTTCATGATGATGAATTTCCTCATGTTCATGAGTGGGATCTCTTGTTTGTTCCATCCTCTTCTTAGTGATGGGCTTGTCCTCATTAATGAGGATGTCTCCCTCTATGTTAATTCCAACTGAATTACAGAGGTGACAAATGAGATGAGGGAAGTCTAACCTTGCCAAGGTAGAGGACTTGTCCGCCACCTTATAAAGTTCTTGGGATATAACCTCATGAATTTCTACTTCCTCTCCAATCATGATGCTATGAATCATGATAGCCCGGTCTATAGTAACTTCGGACCGGTTGCTAGTGGGAATGATTGAGCGTTGGATAAACTCCAACCATCCCCTAGCCATGGGCTTGAGGTCATGCCTTCTCAGTTGAACCGGCTTCCCTCTTGAATCTCTCTTCCATTGAGCGCCCTCTTCACAAATGTCTATGAGGACTTGGTCCAACCTTTGATCAAAGTTGACCCTTCTAGTGTAAGGGTGTTCATCTCCTTGCATCATGGGCGAGTTGAATGCCAACCTTACATTTTCCGGACTAAAATCTAAGCGTTTCCCCCGAACCATTGTATGCCAATTCTTTGGGTCCGGGTTCACACTTTGATCATGGTTCTTGGTGATCCATGCATTGGCATAGAACTCTTGAACCATTAAGATTCCGACTTGTTGAATGGGGTTGGTAAGAACTTCCCAACCTCTTCTTCGGATCTCATGTCGGATCTCTGGATATTCACTCTTTTTGAGTTTGAAAGGGACCTCGAGGGTCACCTTCTTCATGGAAGTGGTCTTGATGCACCCTTGAGATGAATCTCTCCATCTCCCATGACTCGGAGGTGGAAGCTTTTGCCTTCCCTTTCCTCTTTCTAGAGGTTTCTCCAGCCTTAGATGCCATAAATGGTTATGAAAAAACAAAAAGCAATGCTTTTACCACACCAAACTTAGAAGGTTTGCTCGTCCTCGAACAAAAGAAGAAAGAAGAGGGTAGAAAAAAAAGAAATAGAGGAGATGGAGGTGGCTTTGTTTTTCGGCCAAGGGAGAGAAGTAGTGTGTAGGTTGTGTGAAAATGAAGGAGTGAAGATGGGTTTATATAGGGGTGGAGAGAGGGGTAAGGTTAGGCCATTATGGGTGGGTTTGGGAGGGAAAGTGGTTTGAATTTGAATGGTGACGTAGGTGGGGTTTTATGAAGGATGGATGTGAGTGGTGAAGAGAATGGTAGGATTTGATAGGTGAGGGGTTTTTGGGGAAGAGGTGTTGAGGTGATTGGTGAATGGGTGAAGAAGAGAGAGAGTGGTGGGGTAGGTGGGATCCTGTGGGGTCCACAGATCCTGAGGTGTCAAGGATAATTCATCCCTGCACCAATGATGAGCGGATAATTTGTACGCTTTTTGGCATTGTTTTTAGTATGTTTTTAGTATCTTTTAGTTAGTTTTTAGTATATTTTTATTAGTTTTTAGTTAAAATTCACTTTTCTGGACTTTACTATGAGTTTGTGTGTTTTTCTGTGATTTCAGGTATTTTCTGGCTGAAATTGAGGGATCTGAGCAAAAATCTGATCCAGAGACTCAAAAGGACTGCAGATGCTGTTGGATTCTGACCTCCCTGCACTCGAAGTGGATTTTCTGGCGCTACAGAAGCCCAATTGGCGCGCTCTCAACGGCGTTGGAAAGTAGACATCCTGGGCTTTCCAGCAATATATGATAGTCTATACTTTGTCCAAGATTTGATGGCCCAAACCGGCGTTCAAAGTCACCCTCAGGAATTCCAGCGTTAAACGCCGGAACTGGCACCTAAATGGGAGTTAAACGCCCAAACTGGCATAAAAGCTGGCATTTAACTCCAAGGAGAGTCTCTACACGAAAATGCTTCATTGCTCAGCCCAAGCACACACCAAGTGGGCCCGGAAGTGGATTTTTATGTCATTTACTCATCTTTGTACACCTTAGGCTACTAGTTTTCTATAAGTAGGACCTTTTACTATTGTATTAGACATCTGGAGATCTTTGAATCTTTTGATCACTGGGAGGCTGGCCTCACGGCCATGCCTAGACCTTGTTCTTATGTATTTTCAACGGTGGAGTTTCTACACACCATAGATTAAGGTGTGGAGCTCTGCTGTACCTCGAGTATTAATGCAATTACTATTGTTCTTCTATTCAATTCCGCTTGTTCTTGTTCCAAGATATCACCTGTTCTTCAACTTGATGAATGTGTTGATCCGTGACACTCATCATCATTCTCACTTATGAACAAAGTGACTGACAACCACTCTTGTTCTACAAGCATATGAGGCTTAGTGAATATCTCTTGGATTCTTGATACACGATGCATGGTTGATCGCCTGACAACCGAGTGCTCGCCTGACAAACGAGCCAGCCATTCCGTGAGATCAGAGTCTTCGTGGTATAGGCGAGAACTGATGGCGGCATTCAAGAGAATCCGGAAGGTCTAACCTTGTTTGTGGTATTCTGAGTAGGATTCAATGATTGAATGACTGTGACGTGCTTCAAACTCCTAGCAGGCGGGGCGTTAGTGACAGACGCAAAAGAATCAATGGATTCTATTCCGGCCTGACCGAGAACCGACAGATGATTATCCATGCTGTGACAGAGCATAGGCAACGTTTTCACTGAGAGGATGGGAGGTAGCCACTGACAACGGTGAAACCCTACATGAGCTTGCCATGGAAAGGAGTAAGAAGGATTGGATGAAGACAGTAGGAAAGCAGAGAGACGGAAGGGAAGGCGTCTTCATACGCTTATCTGAAGCTCTCACCAATGATATACATAAGTATCCCTATCTTTATCTTTATGCTTTATTCGTTTATCACTATACCCATTTGAGTCTGCCTGACTGAGATCTACAAGGTGACCATAGCTTGCTTCATACCAACAATCTCCGTGGGATCGACCCTTACTCGCGTAAGGTTTATTACTTGGACGACCCAGTGCACTTGCTGGTTAGTTGTGCGAAGTTGTGTTTATGCCATTATATTGAGCACTAAGTCTTTGGAGCCATTACCGGGGATTGTTTTGTGTAAAAGTAGTGATCACAATTTCGTGCACCAAGTTTTTGGCGCCGTTGCCGGGGATTGTTCTTGAGTATGGACAACTGACGGTTCATCTTGTTGCTTAGATTAGGTATTTTTCTTCAGAGTTCTTAAGAATGAATTCTAGTGTTTCATGGTGATCTGCTGAAATCTGGCTGGCTGCGAAGCCATGTCTAATCTTATTGGACCGAGGTTTCAACTGATCATCACAATAGCTTGTTGATCTCTATCAATCTTGCTATTGGAGCAATGATCTGCTAAGGCTTGGCTGGCCATTGGCCATGTCTAGTGTTTTGGATCGAAGCTTTCTTTGAAAGCTTGGCTGGCTGTGAAGCCATGTCTAATTCCTGGACCGGAGTCTTAGACTAGCATTGCAATGATTCCTGGAAATTCAAATTGAGAATTCTGAAACCTTTATTTTCTATTTCCATATAATTTTCGAAAAAAGCACAAAAAAATTTATAAAAATCATAAAAACCAAAAATACTTTATGTTTCTTGCTTGAGTCTAGTGTCTAATCTTAAGTTTGGTGTCTTGCATGCCTTGTTTATTTGATCTTGGTTCTATTTTCAAGTCAATAGTACAGGGGACTGAAGATTCAGAACATGCAGCAGAGGAATTACACAGAAAAAGCTGGGCGTTCAAAACGCCCAGTGAAGAAGGACAGACTGGCGTTTAAACGCCAGCCAGGGTACCTGGTTGGGCGTTTAACGCCCAAAAAAGTAGCATTTTGGGCGTTAAACGCCAGAATGGATACCATTCTGGGCGTTTAACGCCAGGATGGCACAAGGGGGAAGATTTTGTTTTCAAAATCAATTTTTTTTCAAGTTTTCAAAGTTTTTCAAAATCAAATCTTTTTCAAATCATATCTTTTCAATCAAATGTTTTCAAAATCAATTTCTTTCCTTTTTCAAAGAGACTTGCTAACAATTAATGATTTGATTCAAAATTTCAAGTATGTTGCCTTTTCTGTTGAGGAAGGTTTAATTTTTGAATCATATCTTTTCTTGTCAAGCAAGTCATTAATTTTAAAATCAAATCTTTTTTTAAAATGTTTTTCAAATCATATCTTCTCAATCACATCTTTTTAAAACCAATCATATCTTTTTAATCACATCTTTTTCAAAATAGTTTTCAATCAAATCTTTTTAACTTCTAATTTCAAAATCTTTTTCAAAAATCAATTGATTTCTTTCCCACTCTTATTTTCGAAAATCAAGTAGTGTTTTTCAAAAATGTTTTCAAAATTTTTTACTTAATTTTCGAATATTACTTCCCTTCTTTTCACATCCTTCCATTTATGGACTAACACTATTCCTTAATGCAAAATTCGAACTCCATCTTCTTTGATAAGTTCGAATTTTCTGCCTCTGTCTTCCATTTTTCTTTTCCTCTGACACCTCAAGGAATCTCTATACTGTGACATAGAGGATTCCACATTTTCTTGTTCTCTTCTCTTTCATATGAGCAGGAGCAGAGACAAAGGCATTCTTGTTGAAGCTGACCCTGAACCTGAAAGGACCTTGAAACGAAAGCTAAGAGAAGCTAAGGCACAACTCTTTGTTGGGGACCTGACCGAATTCTTCAAAGAAGAAGAACCCATGGCAGCCGAAAACAACAACAATGCCAACAATGCAAGGAAGGTGCTGGGTGACTTTACTGCACCTACTCCCAACTTCTATGGGAGAAGCATCTCTATCCCTGCCATTGGAGCAAACAACTTTGAGCTTAAGCCTCAATTAGTTTCTCTAATGCAACAGAATTGCAAGTTCCATGGACTTCCATTGGAAGATCCTCATCAGTTTTTAGCTGAGTTCTTGCAAATCTGTGACACAGTCAAGACTAATGGGGTTGACCCTGAGGTCTACAGACTGATGCTATTCCCTTTTGCTGTAAGAGACAGAGCTAGGATATGGTTGGACTCTCAACCTAAAGAAAGCCTGGACTCTTGGGAAAAGCTAGTCAATGCCTTCTTGGCAAAGTTCTTTCCACCACAAAAATTGAGTAAGCTTAGAGTGGAAGTCCAAACCTTCAGACAGAAGGATTGTGAATCCCTCTATGAAGCTTGGGAAAGATACAAACAATTAATCAGAAAATGTCCCTCAGACATGCTTTCTGAATGGAGCATCATAGGTATTTTCTATGATGGTCTCTCTGAACTATCCAAGATGTCTTTGGATAGCTCTGCTGGAGGATCTCTTCATCTGAAGAAGACGCCTACAGAGGCTCAAGAGCTCATTGAAATGGTTGCAAATAACCAATTCATGTACACTTCTGAAAGAAATCCTGTGAACAATGGGACAAGTCAGAAGAAAGGAGTTCTTGAGATTGTTACTCTGAATGCCATTTTGGCTCAGAACAAGATATTGACTCAACAAGTCAATTTGATTTCTCAAGGTCTGTCTGGAATGCAAAATGCACCAAGCAGTACTAAGGATGCTTCATCTGAAGAAGAAGCTTATGATCCTGAGAACCCTTCAATGGAAGAGGTGAATTACCTAGGAGAACCCTATGGAAACACCTATAATTCTTCATGGAGAAATCACCCAAATTTCTCATGGAAGAATCAAGAGAGACCTCAACAAGGTTTCAATAACAATAATGGTGGAAGAAACAGGTTTAGCAATGGCAAGCCTTTTCCATCATCTTCTCAGCAACAGACAGAGAATTCTAAGCAGAACCCCTCTGACTTAGCAACCATGGTCTCTGATCTAATCAAAACCACTCAAAGTTTCATGACTGAAACAAGGTCCTCCATTAGGAATTTGGAGGCACAAGTGGGACAGCTGAGCAAGAAAGTTACTGAACTCCCTCCTAGTACTCTCCCAAGTAATACAGAAGAAAATCCAAAAGGAGAGTGCAAAGCCATAACCATGGCCGAATCTGGAGAGGAAAGAGAGGAAGTGGACGCCACTGAGGAAGGCCTCAATGGGCGTGCACCAACCTCCAATGAGTTCCCTAATGAGGAACCATGGGAATCTGAGGCTCAAAATGAGACCATAGAGATTCCATTGGACTTACTTCTGCCTTTCATGAGCTCTGATGAGTATTCCTCCTCTGAAGAGGATGAGTATGGCACTGAAGAGCAAGTTGCTAAATACCTTGGAGCAATCATGAAGCTAAATGACAAGTTATTTGGAAATGAGACTTGGGAGGATGAACCCCCTTTGCTCACCAAAGAACTGGATGACTTGTCTAGGCAGAAATTTCCTCAAAAGAGACAAGATCCTGGGAAGTTTTCAGTACCTTGTACCATAGGCACCATGACCTTCAAGAAGGCGCTGTGTGACTTAGGGTCAAGTGTAAACCTCATGCCTCTCTCTGTAATGGAGAAGCTAGGGATCTTTGAGGTACAAGCTGCAAGAATCTCACTAGAGATGGCAGACAACTCAAGAAAACAAGCTCATGGACTTGTAGAGGATGTATTGGTGAAGATTGAAGACCATTACATCCCTACTGATTTCATAGTCCTAGAGACTGGGAAATGCATGGATGAATCCATCATCCTTGGCAGACCCTTCCTAGCCACAGCAAAGGCTGTGATTGATGTTGATGGAGGTGAACTAATCATTCAAGTGAATGAAGAATCCTTTGTGTTTAAGGCTCAAGGATATCCCTCTGTCACCATGGAGAGGAAGCATGAAGAGCTTCTCTCAAATCAGAGTCAAACAGAGCCCCCACAGTCAAACTCTAAGTTTGGTGTTGGGAGGCCACAACCAAACTCTAAGTTTGGTGTTGAACCCCCACATTCAAACTCTAAGTTTGGTGTTGGGAGGTTCCAACATTGCTCTGAGTATCTGTGAGGCTCCATGAGAGCCCTCTGTCAAGCTACTGACATTAAAGAAGCGCTTGTTGGGAGGCAACCCAATGTTATATTTTATCTATTTTCTTTTGTTATTTTATTTTTTTTTGTAGGTTGATGATCATAAGAAGACACAAAATCAATTGAAAAAGCAAAAACAGAATGAAAAACAGGAAGAAAAACAGCACACCCTGGAGGAAGATGTTGCTGGCGTTTAAACGCCAGTAAGGCTAGCAGTTGGATGTTTAACGCCCAGTCTGGCACCATTCTGGGCGTTTAACGCCAGAAAGGGGCACCAGACTGGCGTTAAACGCCAGAAAAGGGCAAGAACCTGGCATTAAACGCCAGAAAGGGGCACCAGCCCGGCGTTTAACGCCAGAAATGGCTCAAAACGTGATTTTGAAAGCCAATTGGTGCAGGGATGACTTTTCCTTGACACCACAGGATCTGTGGACCCCACAGGATCCCCACCAACCCCACCACTCTCTCTCTTCTTCACCCATTCACCAATCACCTCAATACCTCTTCCCCAAAAACCCTTCACCTATCAACTCCCATCTTTCTCTTCACCACTCACATCCATCCTTCATAAAACCCCACCTACCTCACCCTTCAAATTCAAACCACTTTCCCTCCCAAACCCACCCATAATGGCCGAACCCTATCCCCCCTCTCCTATAAATACCCTTCTTCACTCCTTCATTTTCACACAACCTAACACCACTTCTCCCCTCCTTGACCGAATACATAACCACTCCCTTCTTCCTCATTTCTTCTTCTTCTACTCTTCTTCTTCTTTTGCTCGAGGACGAGCAAACCTTTTAAGTTTGGTGTGGTAAAAGCGTTGCTTTTTCGTTTTTCCATAACTATTTATGGCATCCAAGGCCGGAGAAACCTCTAGAAAGAGGAAAGGGAAGGCAAAAGCTTCCACCTCCGAGTCATGGGAGATGGATAGATTCATCTCAAGGGTGCATCAAGACCACTTCTATGAAGTTGTGGCCTTGAAGAAGGTGATCCCCGAGGTCCCCTTTTCACTCAAAAAGGGTGAATATCTGGAGATCCGCCATGAGATCCGAAGAATAGGTTGGAAAGTGCTTACCAACCCCATTCAACAAGTCGGAATCTTGATGGTTCAAGAGTTTTATGCCAATGCATAGATCACCAAGAACCATGATCAAAGTGTGAACCCGGATCTAAAGAATTATCTTACTATGGTTCGGGGGAAATACTTGGATTTTAGTCCGGAAAATGTAAGGTTAGCATTCAACTTGCCCATGATGCAAGGAGATGAACATCCTTACACTAGAAGGGTCAACTTTGATCAAAGGTTGGACCAAGTCCTCACAGTCATATGTGAAGAGGGCGCACAATGGAAGAGAGATTCAAGAGGGAAGCCGGTTCAATTGAGAAGGCATGACCTCAAGCCCATGGCTAGAGGATGGTTGGAGTTTATTCAACGCTCAATCATTCCCACTAGCAACCGGTCCGAAGTTACTCTAGACCGGGCCATCATGATTCATAGCATCATGATTGGAGAAAAAGTGGAAGTTCATGAGGTCATAGCTCAAGAACTCTACAAGGTGGCGGACAAGTCCTCCACCTTGGCAAGGTTAGCCTTTCCTCATCTCATTTGTCACCTCTGTTATTCAGTAGGAGTTGACATAGAAGGGGACACCCCCATTGATGAGGACAAGCCCATCACCAAGAAAAGGATGGAGCAAACAAGAGATCCCTCTCATCATGAGATCCCTGAGATGCCTCAAGGGATAAACTTTCCTCCACAAGACTATTGGGAGCAACTAAACACCTCCCTAGGAGAATTGAGTTCTAACATGGGACAACTAAGGGTGGAGCACCAAGAACACTCCATTCTCCTCCATGAAATTAGAGAAGATCAAAGAATCATGAGAGAGGAGCAACAAAGACAAGGAAGAGACATTGAGGAGCTCAAGCACTCCATAAGACCTTCAAGAGGAAGAACAAGCCGCCATCACTAAGGTGGACCCGTTCTTTAATCTCCTTGTTCTTTATTTTCTTGTTTTTCGAAAATTATGCTTTATGTTTATCTATGCTTGTGTCCTATGATCATTAGTGTCTTAGTGTCTATGCCTTAAAGTTATGAATGTCCTATGAATCCATCACCTTTCTTAGAGATTGTTCTTAATTGAAAAAGAAAAGAATTGCATGAATTTTGAATTTTATAACAGTTTAATTATTTTGATGTGGTGGCAACACTTTTGTTCTATGAATGTATGCTTGAACAGTGCATATGTCTTTTGAATTTGTGGTTCATGAATGTTGGCTCTTGAAAGAATGATGAAAAAGGAGACATGTTACTGAGGATCTGAAAAATCATAAAAATGATTCTTGAAGCAAGAAAAAGCAGTGAATACAAAAAAAGAAGAAGAAAGCAAGCGAAAAAAAAAAACCGAAAAAAAAGAGAAGAAAAAAAGAAAGAAAAAGAAAGAAATAAAGTTGTGATCCAAGGCAATAAGAGTGTGCTTAAGAACCCTGGACACCTCTAATTGGGGACTTTAGCAAAGCTGAGTCACAATCTGAAAAGGTTCACCCAATTATGTGTCTGTGGCATGTATGTATCCGGTGGTAATACTGGAAGACAGAGTGCTTTGGGCCACGGCCAAGACTCATGAAGTAGCTGTGTTCAAGAATCATCATACTTAACTAGGAGAATCAATAACACTATCTGGATTCTAAGTTCCTAAAGAAGCCAATCATTCTGAATTCCAAAGGATAAAGTGAGATGCCAAAACTATTCAGAGGCAAAAAGCTAAAAGCCCCGCTCATCTAATTAATACTGATCTTCATAGATGTTTTTGGAGTTCATTGCATATTCTCTTCTTTTTATCCTATTTGATCTTCAGTTGCTTGGGGACAAGCAACAATTTAAGTTTGGTGTTGTGATGAGCGGATAATTTGTACGCTTTTTGGCATTGTTTTTAGTATGTTTTTAGTATCTTTTAGTTAGTTTTTAGTATATTTTTATTAGTTTTTAGTTAAAATTCACTTTTCTGGACTTTACTATGAGTTTGTGTGTTTTTCTGTGATTTCAGGTATTTTCTGGCTGAAATTGAGGGATCTGAGCAAAAATCTGATCCAGAGACTCAAAAGGACTGCAGATGCTGTTGGATTCTGACCTCCCTGCACTCGAAGTGGATTTTCTGGAGCTACAGAAACCTAATTGGCGCTCTCTCAACGGCGTTGGAAAGTAGACATCCTGGGCTTTCCAGCAATATATGATAGTCCATACTTTGCTCAAGATTTGATGGCCCAAACCGGCGTTCAAAGTCACCCTCAGGAATTCCAGCGTTAAACGCCGGAACTGGCACCTAAATGGGAGTTAAACGCCCAAACTGGCATAAAAGCTGGCGTTTAACTCCAAGGAGAGTCTTTACACGAAAATGCTTTATTGCTCAGCCCAAGCACACACCAAGTGGGCCCGGAAGTGGATTTGTATGTCATTTACTCATCTTTGTACACCTTAGGCTACTAGTTTTCTATAAGTAGGACCTTTTACTATTGTATTAGACATCTGGAGATCTTTGAATCTTTTGATCACCGGGAGGCTGGCCTCACGGCCATGCCTAGACCTTGTTCTTATGTATTTTCAACGGTGGAGTTTCTACACACCATAGATTAAGGTGTGGAGCTCTGCTGTACCTCGAGTATTAATGCAATTACTATTGTTCTTCTATTCAATTCCGCTTGTTCTTGTTCCAAGATATCACCTGTTCTTCAACTTGATGAATGTGTTGATCCGTGACACTCATCATCATTCTCACTTATGAACAAAGTGACTGACAACCACTCTTGTTCTACAAGCATATAAGGCTTAGTGAATATCTCTTGGATTCCTGATACACGATGCATGGTTGATCGCCTGACAACCGAGTGCTCGCCTGACAAACGAGCCAGCCATTCCGTGAGATCAGAGTCTTCGTGGTATAGGCGAGAACTGATGGCGGCATTCAAGAGAATCCGGAAGGTCTAACCTTGTCTGTGGTATTCTGAGTAGGATTCAATGATTGAATGACTGTGACGTGCTTCAAACTCCTAGCAGGCGGGGCGTTAGTGACAGACGCAAAAGAATCAATGGATTCTATTCCGGCCTGACCGAGAACCGACAGATGATTATCCATGCTGTGACAGAGCATAGGCAACGTTTTCACTGAGAGGATGGGAGGTAGCCACTGACAACGGTGAAACCCTACATGAGCTTGCCATGGAAAGGAGTTAGAAGGATTGGATGAAGACAGTAGGAAAGCAGAGAGACGGAAGGGAAGGCGTCTTCATACGCTTATCTGAAGCTCTCACCAATGATATACATAAGTATCCCTATCTTTATCTTTATGCTTTATTCGTTTATCACTATACCCATTTGAGTCTGCCTGACTGAGATCTACAAGGTGACCATAGCTTGCTTCATACCAACAATCTCCGTGGGATCGACCCTTACTCGCGTAAGGTTTATTACTTGGACGACCCAGTGCACTTGCTGGTTAGTTGTGCGAAGTTGTGTTTATGCCATTAGATTGAGCACGAAGTCTTTGGAGCCATTACCGGGGATTGTTTTGTGTAAAAGTAGTGATCACAATTTCGTGCACCAACCAAGTGGCGAGCAAAAATGCTCCTTCTGCCAATCCTGGCGTTAAACGCCGGGCTGGTGCCCATTTCTGGCGTTTAACGCCAGCTTTTTGCCCATTCCTGGCGTTAAACGCCAGTCTGGTGCCCCTTTCTGGCGTTAAACGCCCAAAATGGTGCCAGACTAGGCGTTAAACGCCCATTCTGCTATCTTCACTGGCATTTAAACGCCAGCAGATTTTCCTCCAGGGTGTGCTATTTTTTTCTTTCTGTTTTTCATTCTGCTTTTGCTTTTTCAATTGATTTTGTGACTTTCCATGATCATCAACCTATAGAAAACATAAAATAACAAAGAAAAATAGATAAATATAACATTGGGTTGCCTCCCAACAAGCGCTTCTTTAATGTCAGTAGCTTGACAGTGGGCTCTCATGGAGCCTCACAGATACTCAGAGCAATGTTGGAACCTCCCAACACCAAACTTAGAGTTTGAATGTGGGGGTTCAACACCAAACTTAGAAGTTGGTTGTGGCCTCCCAACACCAAACTTAGAGTTTGATCGTGGGGGCTCTGTTTGACTCTGTTTTGAAGGAAGCTCTTCATGCTTCCTCTCCATGGTTACAAAGGGGTATCCTTGAGCCTTAAACACAAAGGATTCTTCATTCACTTGAATGATCAATTCTCCTCTGTCAGCATCAATCACAGCCTTTGCTGTGGCTAGGAAGGGTCTGCCAAGGATGATGGATTCATCCATGCACTTTCCAGTCTCTAGGATTATGAAATCAGCAGGGATGTAATGGTCTTCTACCTTTACCAGAACATCTTCTACAACTCCATAAGCTTATTTTCTTGAATTGTCTGCCATCTCTAGTGAGATTCTTGCAGCTTGCACCTCAAAGATCCCTAGCTTCTCCATTACAGAGAGAGGCATGAGGTTTATGCTTGACCCTAGGTCACACAGAGCCTTCTCGAAAGTCATGGTGCCTAATGTACAAGGTATTGAGAACTTCGCAGGGTCCTGTCTCTTTTGAGGTAAACTCTGCCTAGTCAAGTCATCCAGTTCTTTGGTGAGCAAAGGGAGTTCATCCTCCCAAGTCTCATTACCAAATAACTTGTCATTTAGCTTCATGCTTGCTCCAAGGTATTTAGCTTCAGAGGAAGAATACTCATCAGAGCTCATGAATGGCAAAAGAAATTCCAATGGAATCTCTATGGTCTCAGTGTGAGCCTCAGATTCCCATGGTTCCTCATTAGGGAACTCATTAGAGGCCAGTGGACGTCCATTGAGGTCTTCCTCATTGGTGATTACTGCCTCTTCCTCCTCTCCAAATTCGGCCATGTTGATGGCCTTACACTCTCCCTTTGGATTCTCTTCTGTATTGCTTAGAAGAGTACTAGGAGGGAGTTCAGTAACTTTCTTACTCAGCTGACCCACTTGTGCCTCCAAGTTTCTAATGGAGGACCTTGTTTCAGTCATGATACTTTGAGTGGTTTTGATTAGATCAGAGAGCATGGTTGCTAAGTCAGAAAGGCTCTGCTTAGAATTCTCTGTCTGTTGCTGAGAAGATGATGGAAAAGGCTTGCCATTGCCAAACCTGTTTCTTCCACCATTATTGTTGTTGAAACCTTGTTGAGGTCTCTGTTGATCCTTCCATGAGAGATTTGGATGATTTCTCCAGGAAGGATTATAGGTGTTTCCATAGGGTTCTCCCATGTAATTCACCTCTTCCATTGATGGGTTCTCAGGATCATAAGCTTCTTCTTCAGATGAAGCGTCCTTAGTACTGCCTGGTGCAGCTTGTATTCCAGACAGACTTTGAGAAATCATATTGACTTGCTGAGTCAATATTTTGTTCTGAGTCAATATGGCAGTCAGAGTATCAATCTCAAGAACTCCTTTCTTCAGATTCGTCCTATTGTTCACAGGATTCCTTTCAGAAGTGTATATGAATTGGTTATTTGCAACTATTTCAATGAGTTCTTGAGCTTCTGCAGGCGTCTTCTTCAGATGAAGAGATCCTCCAGCAGAGCTATCCAATGACATCTTGGACAGTTCAGACAGACCATCATAGAAGATACCTATGATGTTCCATTCAGAAAGCATGTCAGAAGGACACTTTCTGATTAATTGTTTGTATCTTTCCCAAGCTTCATAGAGGGATTCACCTTCCTTCTGTCTGAAGGTTTGGACTTCCACTCTAAGCTTACTCAATTTTTGAGGTGGAAAGAACTTTGCCAAGAAAGCATTGACTAGCTTTTCCCAAGAGTTCAGGCTTTCTTTAGGTTGTGAGTCCAACCATATCCTAGCTCTGTCTCTTACAGCAAAAGGGAATATTATAAGTCTGTAGACCTCAGGGTCAACCCCATTGGTCTTGACAGTGTCACAAATTTGCAAGAATTCAGCTAAAAACTGATGAGGATCTTTCAATGAAAGTCCATGGAACTTGCAATTCTGTTGCATTAGAGAAACTAATTAAGGCTTAAGCTCAAAGTTGTTTGCTCCAATTGCAGGGATAGAGATGCTTCTCCCATAGAAGTCGGGAGTAGGTGCAGTAAAGTCACCCAGCACCTTCCTTGCATTGTTGGCATTGTTGTTGTTTTCGGCTGACATGTCTTCTTCTTGTTTGAAGATTTCTGTTAGGTCCTCTACAGAGAGTAGTGCTTTAGCTTCTCTTAGCTTTTGCTTCAAGGTCCTTTCAGGTTCAGGGTCAGCCTCAACAAGAATGCTTTTGTCTTTGCTCCTGCTCATATGAAAGAGAAGAGAACAAGAAAATATGGAATCCTCTATGTCACAGTATAGAGATTCCTTGAGGTGTCAGAGGAAAAGAAGAATAGAAGGAGGAGGTAGAAGAATTCGAACTTATCAAGAGGGATAGAGCTCGAATTGTGCATTGAGGAGGGGTGTTAGTCCATAAATAGAAGGATGTGAGAAGAGGGGAAGAATTTTAGAAATTAAAGTAAAAGATTTTGAAGAAATTTTGAAAAACTGAAGAATGATTTTCGAAAATTAAAGTTGGGAAAGAAATAAAGTGATTTTTGAAAAAGATTTTGAAATTAGAAATCAAAAAGATCTGATTGAAAATTATTTTGAAAAAGATGTGATTAAGAAGATATGATTGAAAAGATATGATTGAAAAACAGTTTAAAAAGATTTGATTTTTAAAATTAACGACTTAGCTAACAAGAAATTTTAAAAGATATGATTCAGACATTAAACCTTTCTCAACAGAAACGGTAACATACTTGAAATGTTTGAATCAAATCATTAATTGTTAGCAAGTATTATTGAAAAATGGAAAGAAATTGATTTTGAAAATATATGATTGAAAAGACATGATTTGAAAAAGATTTGATTTTGAAAAATTATGAAAACTTGAAAAAAATTTGAATTAAAAACAAAATCTTCCCTCTTGTGCCATCCTGGCGTTAAATGCCCAGAATGGTATCCATTCTGGCGTTTAACGCCCAAAACTCTACCCTTTTGGGCGTTAAACACCCAGCCAGGCACCCTGGCTGGCGTTTAAACGCCAGTTTTCCTTTTTCACTGGGCATTTTGAACGCCCAGCTTTTTCTGTATAATTCCTCTGCTATATGTTCTGAATCTTCAATTCTCTGTATTATTGACTTGAAAAGACACAAATTTTTTTTTGAATTTTTAATGATGAGGAATAATCAAAATGCAACTAAAATCAAATAAACAATGCATGCAAGACACCAAACTTAGAAGTTTGTATACTATTGACACTAACAAATTGAGAATGCATATGAGAAACAACAAAACACTCAAGACAAAAGAATTTAAAGATCAGAGCAAGGAAATCATCAAGAACAACTTGAAGATCAATGAAGAACATAATGCATGTAATTTTCAAAAATCAAAAGACTAAAAACATGCAATGGACACCAAACTTAAAATTAGACACTAGACTCAAACAAGAAACATAAAATTATTTTTTGGTTTTAAGATTTTATAATTTTTTTTTGGATTTTTTTGAAAATTGAGTGGAAAAGAAAATAAGGATATCAAAATTCTTAATGAGAATTCCAAGAATCATGCAATGTTAGTCTAAAGCTTTAGTCTAAAGAAATTAGACATGGCTACTCAAGCTTCAGCAGGACATTACATTCAAGAGCTAAATTGATGAGAATCAATCAGCTTTGGTGATGATAAAAATATCACCTTGAAACTCTAGAATTCATTCTTAAAAATTCTAAAGAAAAGTACCTAATCTAAGCAACAAGATGAACCGTCAGTTGTCCAAACTCGAACAATCCCCGGCAACGGTGCCAAAAACTTGGTGCACGAAATTGTGATCATCAATGGCGCCATCAACATGGTACGCTCAATTGCAATCTCAACTCTTTATCACAACTTCGCACAACTAACCAGCAAGTGCACTGGGTCGTCCAAGTAATAAACCTTACGCGAGTAAGGGTCGATCCCACGGAGATTATTAGTATGAAGCAAGCTATGGTCATCTTGTAAATCTCAGTCAGGCGGATTCAAATGGTTATGGAGGATTAATGATTAAAAGATAAATAAAACATAAAATAAAGATAGAGATACTTATGTAATTTATTGGTGAGAACTTCAGATAAGCGTATGGAGATGCTTTGTCCCTTCTGTCTCTCTACTTTTCTACTGTCTTCATCCAATCCTTCTTACTCCTTTTCCATGGCAAGCTGTATGTTGGGCATCACCGTTGTCAGTGGCTACAGTCCTGTCCTCTCAGTGAAAATGTTTAACGCGCTCTGTCACAGCACGGCTATTCATCTGTCGGTTCTCGATCATGTCGGAATAGAATCCAGTGATTCTTTTGCGTCTGTCACTAATGCCCCACAATCGCGAGTTTGAAGCTCGTCACAATCACTCAATCCTTGAATCCTACTCAGAATACCACAGACAATATTTAGACTTTCTGGATTCTCAAGAATGCCGCCATCAATTCTAGCTTATACCACGAAGATTCTGATTAAGGAATCCAAGAGATAAACATTCAAGCCTTGTTTGCTTGTAGAACGGAAGTGGTTGCCAGGCACGCGTTCATAAGTGAGAATGATGATGAGCGTCACATAATCATCACATTCATCATGTTCTTGGGTACGAATGAATATCTTAGAACAAGAATAAGCTGAATTGAATAGAAGAACAGTGGTAATTGCATTAATACTCGAGATATAGCAGAGCTCCACACCTTAATCTATGGTGTGTAGAAACTCCACCGTTGAAAATACATAAGAACAAGGTCTAGGCATGGCCGAATGGCCAACCTCCCAAAGAGGGTTCAATCATAAAAACATGATCAAAAGATTCCCTTAATACAATAGCAAAATGTCCTATTTGTAGAGAACTAGTAGCTTAGGGTTTACAAAGATGAGTAAATGACATAAAAATCCACTTCCGGGCCCACTTGGTGTGTGCTTGGGCTGAGCATTGAAGCTTTCATGTGTAGAGACTTTTCTTGGAGTTAAACGCCAGCTTTTGTGCCAGTTTGGGCGTTTAACTCCCATTCTTGTGCCAGTTCCGGCGTTTAACGCCAGAATTCTTGAGCTGACTTGGAACGCCTGTTTGTGCCATCAAATCTCGGGCAAAGTATGGACTATTATACAATGCTGGAATGCCCACGATGTCTACTTTCCAACGCAATTGAGAGCGCGTCAATTGGGCTTCTGTAGCTCCAGAAAATCCACTTCGAGTGCAGGGAGGTCAGAATCCAACAGCATCTGCAGTCCTTTTCAGCCTCTGAATCAGATTTTTGCTCAGGTCCCTCAATTTCAGCCAAAAAATACCTGAAATCACAGAAAAACACACAAACTCATAGTAAAGTCCAGAGAAGTGAATTTTAACTAAAAACTAATAAAAATATAATAAAAGCTAACTAAAACATACTAAAAACAATGCCAAAAAACGTATAAATTATCCGCTAATCACACTGTTTGTCACTTTTTTAAATTAAAATAAACAAAAATAAATAAAAAATAGGCGTTGACATTGTCGGTACGTTAATAATTAAATCGACGGTTTATTTTGGTGAATATGTGCTTTGGATTTACTAATTTGGTGCTTCAAGTCATGTTTGAGTTTGTCTTAAAAATTAGACTTTTTAATAATGCTATCAGGTATAATGATATTGCCAAGTTTGGGTATGCCACAATGGGACGATCCAAGTTCATAGGAGAGGAAGACTCAAGCCAAAGCAATTCTTCTACTTCACGAAATGCTAGTCATGTAAAAAGACCAGCTGGCCTGGGAAGGTACGGTTCAAATCCTTAGTTTCTTGTCCTTTTCTAGAAGAGTAGGTGTACTCAATACTCCTTCTGAGTGTTTTCTTTCTTGAATATTTATAGATTCAAATAAAGCTATCACATTGGTATCTAATATCACATTAGTATAAATTTTATTTTTATATTTAAAGGTTTATTCGTCTTGTTATCTAATATTCTGTATAAATTTTATTTTTATATTTAAAAATTTATTTGCATTAATTATTTACTATTTTTCAAATAGAAAAATAATTAAAAAATATAGCTATTAAAATTGACGGTAGCGTTGTCACTTTTTAAATTTAAAATAGACAAATAAAACAAAATATAGACAAAGAATTTGTCGGTATCTAAATAATTAAATTGACGGCTATTATGTCAATTTTATTGAATCAAATATCGATAAAAATGTTGTTGATTTTATTAAGCAAGTAAAATTCACAAACTCATATTATAGACGGAAATATTGTCAATTTTATTGAATCAAATATCGGCAGAAATGTCGTCTATTTTATAAAATAATATCGACGGCAATGTTGTCGATTTTAGTAAGAAGGTAAAATTCTCAAACTCATATTATAGACGGAAATATTATCGATTTTATTAGAATTTTGAAAAATCGACAAGCTTAATAGAGACTGTAACAACCTCCCTTCATCCCTTCTAGAAACAAAATTAAATTCGAATTTTTGAAAATCAGTTAGGAGATGGGTTTAGAATTTTGAATTATGGATAAGAATCTAATAACCGCCCTTTTTTTTAATTTAAAATGATCCCAACCACCCTGCCACTGAAAGTATATAAATAGGGGTACACCAATAGGTAGAAGATCACCCTTCTCAAACCCTAATCCTCCCCCTTCTCTCTCTACGAAAATATTCTGTATGCAAACACAAGAGGCAAGCTCATAGACAATAAAGAGGCATTAGAAAAATAGTAGGAAATTATGCTTTTTTTTAACTTTTATGTTTAGCATGTATTATGCTCTATTATTATTTTTCCATCTATGCATGTTATCATGTTTTGGTATCTCATAGCATTAATTATCTTATTCCTCATCTTTTATCCACAATGATCATGCTTGTCCATTATGTATTCATGTCCTCTTAAAGTCATTAGTACATGCCTTTTTTTTATTAGTTTTATTCAATTATATAATATGACCTATTTTTCATTATGTGCATTTATATGATCTTTTATGCCATTATATTATTAATATTTCTCTAGGGTCGAGAGTATATATCCTTTTATAAGTTTTATTATTTAATATGTCCTATTTTCATTATATGCAATTATATGATCTTTTATGCCATTATATTATTAATATTCCTTTAGGATCGAGAGTACATATCCTTTTATAGGTTTTATTATTTAATATGCACTATTTTCATTATATGCAATTAGATGATCTTTTATGCCATTATATTATTAATATTCCTTTAGGATCGAGAGTGTAAGACCTGGTTGATTAATGGCTAATTAACTTTGGACGAAAATAGAGACTACTTTCAGGAGTCGTTATGGTCATTACGAGTACACTGTAATGTCTTTTGGGTTGACGAACACTCCTGGAGTGTTTATGGATTACATGAATAGAGTGTTCCGTCTATTTCTGGATAAATTCGTTGTTGTCTTCATTGACGACATACTGATTTACTCCAAGACTGAAGAAGAGCATGCAGAACACTTGAGGACCGTGTTGCATATTCTAAAGAAGAAGAAACTCTATGCGAAACTGTCTAAGTGTGAGTTTTGGAAGAGTGAGGTGAAGTTTTTGGGTCACGTGGTGAGTAAGAAGGGAATAGCCGTACATCCAACTATGGTGGAGGCTGTGATGGGTTGGAAGCAACCAACCACAGTAACTGAGATAAGGAGTTTTCTGGGCTTAGCTGGCTATTACTGAAGGTTCATCAAAGGCTTTTTACAATTAGCTTTGCCGTTGACAAAGTTAACCCGCAAAGACACTCCGTTTGTTTGGTCTCCTAAGTGTGAGGAGAGCTTTCAGGCATTGAAGAAAAAGTTAACCACTGCACCTGTGTTGGTGCTACCTGAGCTGAACGAACCGTTTGAGGTGTACTGTGATGCCTCATTAAAAGGTCTAGGGTGTGTGCTAATGCAGCATCATAGTGTGGTGGCGTATGCCTCATGACAGTTGAGACCTCATGAAGTTAGTTACCCTACGCACGATTTGGAACTCGTTGCGATTGTGTTTGCCTTGAAGGTCTGGAGGCATTATCTCTATGGGGTTAAGTTCCAAGTCTTCTCCGATCACAAGAGCTTGAAATATCTCTTTGATCAGAAAGAGCTTAATATGAGGCAGAGGAGGTGGATGGAATTATTAAAGGACTACGACTTTGAATTGAATTACCATCTGGGAAAGGCAAATGTAGTGGCGGATGCGTTAAGTCGGAAGTCGTTATATGCGGCTTGGATGATGCTTCAAGAGGAAAAGTTGCTCAAGGAATTCGAGAGTCTAAAAATTGGTGCTCGAGAAGTATCTGGAACCTTGTGTTTGAGCCGATTAGAAATTTCAAGTGACTTTAAGTCTGAACTCCTAAAGGCTCATGAAAATGATGAAGTATTATGGAAGGTGTTACCGGCTATTGAGCAAGGGAAACAGTGAAGAGCGTCGAAAGAAAAAGATGGGTTATGGAGATTCAAGGGTAGGATCATTGTGCCGGATGTTGGCACTTTGAGGCAAGATATCTTAAAGGAGGCACACAAAAGCGGATTCTCCATTCACTCGGGAAGTACTAAGATGTACCATGATTTAAAGGCGATATTTTGGTGGCCGGATATGAAGAATGATGTGGCGGAATATGTTTCAAAGTGCTTAACTTGTCAAAAGGTAAAGATTGAACATCAAAGACCTTCAGGGATGTTGCAACCCCTAGAGGTTCTCCAATGGAAATGAGAAAGTATTGCAATGGACTTTGTGTCGGGATTGCCAAGGACTAAGGCTGGTTTTGATGCTATCTGGGTGATTGTGGACCGACTGACGAAGTCAGCTCACTTTTTACCCATTTGGATGACTTACACCCTTGAGGAGCTAGCACGGTTATACATAAAAGAGATTGTGAGACTTCATGGTGTACCTGCTACTATAATCTCTGATAGAGATCCTCATTTTACTTCGAGGTTCTGGGTTGCATTTCAGAAAGCTTTTAGAACCCGATTAAGCTTAAGTACGGCTTACCATCCTCAAACAGATGGTCAATCCGAGAGGACAATCCAAACACTAGAGGATATGTTGAGAGCTTGTGTTTTAGACCAATCGGTGAGTTGGGATCGGTATATGCCGTTATTGGAGTTTGCATACAATAATAGTTACCATGCGAGCATCGGAATGGCTTCGTATGAGGCCTTGTATGGGAGGAAATGTCAATCTCTGCTATGTTGGTATGAAGCTGGAGAGAAAGGCTTGTTGGGGCCAGAGATAATAGCTGAGACCATTGAACAAGTCAAGAAAATCTGAGATAGGATGCTTATGGCGCAGAGTCGCCAGAAGAGTTACGTCGATCAGATGCTTAGGGCGATTAAGGCAAAGAAGTTGAATCCTAGATACATTGGTCCATTTCAGATCCTGGAGAGGATTGGACCGGTGGCGTATCGGATGGCTCTACCACCGCATCTTTCGAACCTGCACGACGTGTTTCACGTGTCACAACTTCGGAAGTATACTCCTGATGCTAGCCATGTGTTGGAACCTGAATCGGTTCAGTTAAGAGGAGATTTGACGCTTCCAGTGGCTCCAGTTAGAATTGATGATACTAGTATCAAACGGTTGCGTGGAAAAGAGGTTTCATTAATCAAAGTGGCTTGGAGTCGAGGCAGTGTTGAGGAACACACTTGGGAACTTGAGTCAGAGATGCGAATGGATTATCCGCACTTATTCTCGGGTAATGTAATTTGAATTTTGTGGGCAAAATTCCCAATTAGGTGGGTAGAATGTAAGACCCGGTTAATTAATGGCTAATTAACCCATAAATGAGAATTTATTCTAGAAAGCTAAAAATGTGATTTTTATGGCTTAATATGATAGAGGAGATTGAGACGAGAATTTCGGTACCAATTTTATAGAAATCGGACCAAGATTGGACCGAACGGGCCAAACCGGGCCAACTGAACCCAAAGTGGGCCCTTAGCCCAACATAACTAAACTAAAATCCTAGTTTTTAGCACTTTCTCTCCTCATTTGAGACACTCACACGCTGAAAAATGGAGGCCATGGAGGGAAGAACACTCTCTCAAGTTTTATCTCTCCCTTGATCTTTAAACCACCATAACTTTTGATCTAGAGCTCCGATTGCCGCTCCATTTGCGGCCACGCGTTCACCGCGGAGAGCTCTACAAAACCCATACAACCAATCTTGAGGTAAGCCACGTTTTTCTCTTTGAATTTCCAGCCTTATTTTCGAGTTTCATGAGAAAAAATGTTGAGATTTTGGGCTCTTTGATGTTATAGGACCCAACTCTCTTGAAGGAGAAGATTAATCTTGTCTCCTTGGACCTTGGGTGTGGTAAGATTCTCAACCCTAGTATAATTTGTTGTTCTATGATGTTTGGGTATTGAGATGTTGTGTATGGGTATGATGATTGTGGCTTAGGTTATGTATATATGAATATTGGAGCTTGATTGAGACCTTGGAAAGTTTAAAAAGGGATTTTTGGTGGTAAAAATCTGTTCTTGGAGGTGTTGAGACCTAGAAGGCTTGTGGACAAGTGGTTTGGGAAATCGGCTAAGGTATGGTCTCGATTTCTCGTATCTAATATGTAATGTGGTAGGAAATACTTAGGCTAGAGGCCCTAAGATAGGCATTGAATTATTGATGTTGTTGAATGGTTAAGATATATGATGTGGTCATTGATGAGCGGATAATTTATACGCTTTCTGGCATTGTTTTTAGTATGTTTTTAGTATGTTTTAGTTAGTTTTTATTATATTTTTATTGGTTTTTAGTTAAAATTCACTTTTCTGGACTTTACTATGAGTTTGTGTGTTTTTCTGTGATTTCAGGTATTTTCTGGCTGGAATTGAGGGACCTGAGCAAAAATCAGATTCAGAGATTGAAAAGGACTGCAGATGCTGTTGGATTCTGACCTCCCTGCACTCGAAGTGGATTTTCTGGAGCTACAGAAGTCCAATTGGCGCGCTCTCAACGGCGTTAAAAAGTAGACATCCTGGGCTTTCCAGCAATGTATAATAGTTCATACTTTGCCCGAGATTTGATGGCCCAAACTGGCGTTCTAAATCAGCTCAAAACTGCCCGGCGTTAAACGCCGGAACTGGCACAAGAATGGGAGTTAAACGCCCAAACTGGCACAAAAGCTGGCGTTTAACTCCAAGAAAAGTCTCTACACAAAAATGCTTCAATGCTCAGCCCAAGCACACACCAAGTGGGCCCGGAAGTGGATTTTTATGTCATTTACTCATTTCTCTAAACCCTAGGCTACTAGTTCTCTACAAATAGGACCTTTTACTATGGTATTCTCATCTTTGGACGTCTAGTTCTTAGATCATCTTGGTTCTTCTGGTTCCCTCTCTGGGGCCGAAGCCAATGATCACTATTATCTCTTATGTATTTTCAACGGTGGAGTTTCTACACACCATAGATTAAGGTGTGGAGCTCTGCTGTACCTCGAGTATTAATGCAATTACTATTGTTCTTCTATTCAATTCAGCTTGTTCTTGTTCTAAGATATTCATTCGTACCCAAGAACATGATGAATGTGATGATTATGTGACGCTCATCATTATTCTCACTTATGAACGCGTGCCTGATAACCACTCCCGTTTTACAAGCAAACAAGTCTTGAATGTTTCTCTCTTGGATTCCTTAATCAGAATCTTCGTGGTATAAGCTAGAATTGATGGCGGCATTCAAGAGAATCCGGAAGGACTAAACCTTGTCTGTGGTATTCTGAGTAGGATTCAATGATTGAATGACTGTGACGAGCTTCAAACTCCTGAAGGCTGGGCATTAGTGACAGACGCAAAAGAATCAATGGATTCTATTCCAACCTGATTGAGAACCGACAGATGATTAGTCGTGCCATGACAGGGTGCGTTGAACATTTTCACTGAGAGGACGGGATTGTAGCCACTCACAACGGTGATGCCCAACATACAGCTTGCCATGGAAAGGAGTAAGAAGGATTGGATGAAGACAGTAGGAAAGCAGAAAGACGAAAGGGACAAAGCATCTCCATACGCTTATCTGAAATTCTCACCAATGAATTACATAAGTATCTCTATCTTTATTTTATGCTTTATTCATATATCACCCATACCCATTTGAATCTTCCTGACTGAGATTTACAAGATGACCATAGCTTGCTTCATACCAAAAATCTCCGTGGGATCGACCCTTACTCGCGTAAGGTTTATTACTTGGACGACCCAGTGCACTTGCTGGTTTGTTGTGCGATGTTGTGAAATTATGTTTAGACCATGGTATTGAGCACCAAGTTTTTGGAGCCATTACCGGGGACTGTTTGAGTTGTGAAAAGAATGGATCACAATTTCGTGCACCAAGTTTTTGGCGCCGTTGCCGGGGATTGTTTCGAGTTTGGACAACTGACGGTTCATCTTGTTGCTTAGATTAGGTATTTTTTTCAGAGTTCTTAAGAATGAATTCTAGTGTTTCAAGGTGATGTTCTTATCATCACTAAAGCTGATTGATTTTCATCAATTTAGCTCTTGAATGCAATGTCCTGCTGAAGCTTGGCTAGCCATGTCTAATTTCTTTAGACTAAAGCTTTAGACTAACATTGCATGATTCCTGGAATTCTCATTAAGAATTTTGATATCTTTATTTTCTTTTCCACTTAATTTTCAAAAAATCCAAAAAAATTACAAAATCATAAAAACCAAAAATATTTTCATGTTTTTTGTTGAGTCTAGTGTCTCATTTTAAGTTTGGTGTCAATTGCATGTTTCTGTTCTTCTTGCATTTTTCGAATTCATGCATGTGTCTTCATTGATCTTCAAGTTGTTCTTGATGATTTCCTTGCTCTGATTTTTAAATTCTCTTGACTTGAGTGTTTTGTTGTTTCTCATATGCATTCTCATTTGTTAGTGTCAGTAGTATACAAACTTCTAAGTTTGGTGTCTTGCATGCATTGTTTATTTGATTTTAGTTGCATTTTGACTATTCCTCATTATTAAAAATCCAAAAAATTTTTAAATTGTGTCTTTTCAAGTCAATAATACAAAGAATTGAAGATTCAGAACATACAGCAGAGGAATTACACAGAAAAGGTTGGGCGTTCAAAACGCCCAGTGAAGAAGGAAAACTGGCGTTTAAACGCCAGCCAGGGTGCCTGGTTGGGCGTTTAACGCCCAAAAGGGTAGTGTTTTGGGCGTTAAACGCCAGAATGTGCACCATTCTGGGCGTTTAACGCCAGGATGGCACAAGAGGGAAGATTCTGTTTTTTAATTCAAATTTTTTCATGTTTTCAAAATTTTTTTCAAAATCAAATCTTTTTCAAATCATATCTTTTCAATCAAATCTTTTTCAAAATCAATTTCTTTCCATTTTCAAAAATACTTGCTATCAATTAATGATTTGATTCAACATTTCAAGTATGTTGCCTTTTCTGTTGAGAAATGTTTAATGTTTGAATCATATATTTCTTGTTAGCCAAGTCATTAATTTTTAAAATCAAATTTTTTAAATTGTTTTTCAAATCATATCTTCTCAATCATATCTTTTTAAAACTATATCTTTTCAATCATATCTCTTTAATCATATCTTTTTCAAAATAGTTTTCAATCATATTTTTCTGATTTCTTATTTCAAAAATCACTTGATTTCTTTTCCACTCTTAGTTTTCGAAAATCAATTAGAGTTTTTCAAAATGTTTTTAAAATCTTTTTAATTTATTTTCAAAAATTTCTTCCCCTCTTCTCACATCCTTCTATTTATGGACTAACACTACTCCTCAATGCACAATTCGAACTCCATCTTTCCTTGATAAGTTCGAATTTTCTACCTCTTCCTTCTATTTTTCTTTTCCTCTGACACCTCAAGGAATCTCGATAATGTGACATAAAGGATTCCATATTTTCTTGTTCTCTTCTCTTTCATATGAGCAGGAGCAAAGACAAAAGCATTCTTGTTAAGGCTGACCCTGAACCTGAAAGGACCTTGAAGCGAAAGCTAAGAGAAGCTAAGGCACAACTCTCTGTAGAGGACCTAACAGAAATCTTCAAAGAAGAAGAACCCATGGCAGCCGAAAACAACAACAATGCCAACAATGCAAGGAAGGTGTTGGGTGACTTTACTGCACCTACTCCCGACTTCTATGGGAGAAGCATCTCTATCCCTGCCATTGGAGCAAACAACTTTGAGCTTAAGCCTTTATTAGTTTCTCTAATGCAACAGAATTGCAAGTTTCATGGACTTCCATTGGAAGATCCTTATCAGTTTTTAGCTGAATTCTTGCAAATCTGTGACACTGTCAAGACTAATGGGGTTGACCCTGAGGTCTACAGACTTATGCTATTTCCTTTTGCTGTATGAGACAGAGCTAGGATATAGTTGGATTCACAACTTAAAGAAGGCCTGAACTCTTGGGAAAAGCTAGTCAATGCCTTCTTGGCAAAGTTCTTTCCACCTCAAAAATTGAGTAAGCTTAGAGTGGAAGTCCAAACCTTCAGACAGAAGGAAGGAGAATCCCTCTATGAAGCTTGGGAAAGATACAAACAATTGATCAGAAAGTGTCCCTCTGACATGCTTTCTGAATGAAGCATCATAGGTATCTTCTATGATGGTCTGTCTGAACTGTCCAAGATGTCATTAGATAGTTCTGCTGGAGGATCTCTTCATCTGAAGAAGATGCCTACAAAAGCTCAAGAACTAATTGAAATGGTTGCAAATAACCAATTCATGTACACTTCTGAAAAGAATCCTGTGAACAATGGGACTAATCAGAAGAAAGGAGTTCTTGAGATTGACACTCTAAATGCCATACTGGCTCAGAACAAAATATTGACTCAGCAAGTCAATTTGATTTCTCAAAGTCTGTCTGGAATGCAAGCTGCAACAGGCAGTACTAAGGACGCTTCATCTGAAAAAGAAGCTTATGATCCTGAGAATCCTTCAATGGAAGAGGTGAATTACATGGGAGAACCCTATGGAAACACCTATAATTCTTCATGGAGAAATCATCCAAATCTCTCATGGAAGGATCAACAGAGACCTCAACAAGGTTTCAACAACAATAATGGTGGAAGAAACAGGTTTAGCAATGGCAAGCCTTTTCCATCATCTTCTCAGCAACAGATAGAGAATTCTAAGCAGAGCCACTCTGACTTAGCAACCGTGGTCTCTGATCTAATCAAAACCACTCAAAGTTTCATGACTAAAACAAGGTCCTCCATTAGGAATTTGGAGGCACAAGTGGGTCAGCTGAGCAAGAAAATTACTAAACTCCCTCCTAGTACTCTTCCAAGCAATACAGAAGAGAATCCAAAAGGAGAATGCAAGGCCATTAACATGACCCACATGGCCGAACTTGGAGAGGAGGAAGAGGCAGTGAACGCCACTGGGGAAGACCTCAATGGACGTCCACTGGCCTCCAATGAGTTCCCTAATGAGGAACCATGGGAATCTGAGGCTCACACTGAGACCATAGAGATTCCATTGGATTTACTTCTGCCATTCATGAGCTCTGATGAGTATTCTTCCTCTGAAGAGGATGAGTATGTCACTGAAAAGCAAGTTGCTAAATACCTTGGAGCAATCATGAAGCTAAATGACAAGTTATTTGGTAATGAGACTTGGGAGGATGAACCCCCTTTGCTCACCAAAGAACTGGATAACTTGTCTAGGCAGAAATTACCTCAAAAGAGACAGGACACTGGGAAGTTCTCAATACCTTGTGCCATAGGCACCATGACCTTCAAGAAGGCCTTGTGTGACCTAGGGTCAAGCATAAACCTCATGCCTCTCTCTGTAATAGAGAAGCTAGGGATCTTTGAGGTGCAAGCTGCAAGAATCTCACTAGAGATGGCAGACAATTCAAGAAAACAAGCTTATGGACTTGTAGAGGATGTTCTGGTAAAGATTGAAGACCATTACATCCCTGATGATTTCATAGTCCTAGAGACTGGGAAGTGCATGGATGAATCCATCATCCTTGGCAGACCCTTCCTAGCCACAGCAAAGGCTGTGATTGATGTGGACAGAGGAGAATTGATCATTCAAGTGAATGAAGAATCCTTTGTGTTTAAGGCTCAAGAATATCCCACTGTTACTGGTGCACGAAATTGTGATCTCTACTTTTCACAACTCAAATAATCCCCGGTAATGAATCCAAAAACTTGGTGCTCAATACCATGGTATAAACATAATTTCACAACTTCGCACAACTAACCAGCAAGTGCACTGGGTCGTCCAAGTAATAAACCTTACGCGAGTAAGGGTCGATCCCACAGAGATTGTTGGTATGAAGCAAGCTATGGTCACCTTGTAAATCTCAGTCAGGCAGATTCAAATGGTTATGGATGATATATGAATAAAGCATAAAGTAAAGATAGAGATACTTATGTAATTCATTGGTGAGAACTTCAGATAAGCGAATGGAGATGCTTTGTCCCTTCCGTCTCTCTGCTTTCCTACTGTCTTCATCAAATCCTTCTTACTCCTTTCTATGGCAAGCTGTATGTTGGGCATCACCGTTATCAGTAGCTACAATCCCGTCCTCTCAGTGAAAATGTTCAACGCACCCTGTCACGGCACGGCTAATCATCTGTCGGTTCTCAATCAGGTTGGAATAGAATCCATTGATTCTTTTGCGTCTGTCACTAATGCCCAGCCTTCAGGAGTTTGAAGCTCGTCACAGTCATTCAATCATTGAATCCTACTCAGAATACCACAGACAAGGTTTAGACCTTTCGGATTCTCTTGAATGCCGCCATCAATTCTAGCTTATACCACGAAGATTTCAATTAAGGAATCTAAGAGATAAACATTCAAGCCTTGTTGCTTGTAGAACGGGAGTGGTTGTCAGGCACGCGTTCATAAGTGAGAATGATGATGAGCGTCACATAATCATCACATTCATCAAGTTCTTGAGTGCGAATGAATATCTTGGAATAAGAACAAGCTGAATTGAATAGAAGAACAATAGTAATTGCATTAATACTCGAGGTACAGCAGAGCTCCACACCTTAATCTATGGTGTGTAGAAACTCCACCGTTGAAAATACATAAGAACAAGGTCTAGGCATGGCCGTGAGGCCAGCCCCCAAAACGTGATCAAAAGACTCCAAATGATCAAGGATCCAAAGATTCAAAGATCTAAAGATCTGATCTAAGAACTAGATGTCCAAAGATGAAAATACAATAGTACAAGGTCCTATTTGTAGAGAACTAGTAGCCTAGGATTTACAGAAATGAGTAAATGACATAAAAATCCACTTCCGGGCCCACTTGGTGTGTGCTTGGGCTGAGCATTGAAGCATTTTCGTGTAGAGACTTTTCTTGGAGTTAAACGCCAGCTTTTGTGCCAGTTTGGGCATTTAACTCCCATTCTTGTGCCAGTTCCGGCGTTTAATGCCGGGCATTCTTGAGCTGATTTGGAACGCCGGTTTGGGCCACCAAATCTCAGGCAAAGTATGGATTATTATACATTGATGGAAAGCCCAGGATGTCCACTTTTCAACGCCGTTGAGAGCGCGCCAATTGGGCTTCTGTAGCTCCAGAAAATCCACTTCGAGTGCAGGGAGGTCAGAATCCAACAGCATCTGCAGTCCTTTTCAGTCTCTGAATCAGATTTTTGCTCAGGTCCCTCAATTTCAGCCAGAAAATACCTGAAATCACAGAAAAACATACAAACTCATAGTAAAGTCAAGAAAAGTGAATTTTAACTAAAAACAAATAAAAATATAATAAAAACTGACTAAAACATACTAAAAATAATGCCAAAAAGCGTATAAATTATCCGCTCATCAGTTACCATAGAGAGGAAGCATGAAGAGCTTCTCTCAAAATAGAGCCAAATAGAGCCCCCACAGCCAAACTCTAAGTTTGGTGTTGGGAGGCCACAACCAACTTCTAAGTTTGGTGTTGAACCCCCACATTCAAACTCTAAGTTTGGTGTTAGGAGGTTCCAACATTGCTCTGAGTATCTGTGAGGCTCCATGAGAGTCCAATGTCAAGCTACTGACATTAAAACAAGCGCTTGTTGGGAGGCAACCCAATGTTATAAT